>NW_028250281.1:600000-860005 GCF_964263255.1 Lissotriton vulgaris | reverse complement strand
CTATAGACTAACATTAGCCAGGGCATGGCTCGATAAAAACCCTCCGAATATGCAATGCTGGCTGGCAAACACTCTATATGCGTATAATATAGAGGAAAAAATTTTTGCCCGGAAGGGTAGGAGTGGAAGACGGTTGGGGAGAAGAATCTGGGAGCCATTATGCAAATGGAAAGAGGGTCAAAGAAGGAATAACTAGGGGTAGAGGGAAGTACTAGTCTTTAGTTTTGAAGTTAAATGTTTGTTTTGGGCTTCTAACAGCATTGATCTCAGTTTATGTTTTCTTTTATTTTTCTTTTAGAAGATTGATATCTTGGTGTACTTTGTGTTTGGCCATAAGTCTACTGTATTTTGATAATCAAGACTTGTTGTATCGGAAATGCTCATAATTATTTGTTGTAATAAAGAAAATTACAAAATAAAAAAAAAAAAAAAAAAAAAAAAGATTATGTATAGAAAGATATGGAGACTATGTAATTTTAATGATGCAACGTTGTACAGCTGATGGAAGAAAATTGGAAAGTTTAATTAAGAATTTTGTTGCTACTCAAGTATCAATATCAGGAGGAACTTTTGTAGCTGTAGCAATTATTTTTCATGATGGTCCTTCTACAACATCTGGACATTACACTGCTTATTTAAAATCTCCTAAAGGTTCGATACATTGTAATGATAGTCAATTGGTTTTTAAACAACGTTTGCCTAAAGAATTACCAAATTCTTACCTGATGTTTTTTAAGCCAAAATTTAAGGAACAAAATTTGGCCTTTCAGGATTACTGCTTTTAAGATACGCTAGTCCGGTGTTGTGGAGTGCTTTGTGAGTGTGGCTAAGAAGCTTGAAGGTGATCATTTTGTCAATGTGGAGCTAATGTAGGTCTCTCAGGTGGGGGGTATGTCACTGCAGCTGGGACATTGATGATCAGTTGGGCGGAGGTGTTTTGGAATTGTTGTAGTCGTTGTAGGTGTTTGGCTGGGATTTTTGCGTAGAATATGTTGTTATAGTCCAGTCTGCTGCTGAAGAGGGCCTGTGTCACTGTTCTTCTTTCGGTCGGGATCCACTTGTAGATCCTGCGGAGTGTGTTGTAGCAGGAGGAGGAGACGGCGTTGACTTGCTTAGTCATGGAGAGGGAGGAGTTGAAGATGAATCCTAGGTTGTGTGCATGGTCGGTGGGTGTTGGTATTGCTCCCAGTGTAGTCGGCCACCAGAAGTCGTCCTAGGCTGAGGGGGTGGGTCCAAAGATGAGTACCTTCGTCTTCTCTGAGTTTAGGTTTAGAGAGCTGCTCCTTATGCAAACGGCACCGGCTTTCATTCCCTCATGGTGGTTGGCTTTGGTGGGATATGGCTCCTTGGTGAGGGAGAGGATGAGCTGGGTGTTGTTGGCATAGGAGATGATGTTAAAGTTGTGATGGCGGGCCACTTGTGTGAGAGTGGCCATGTAGATGTTGAATAGCATTGGGCTGAGGGATGAGCCCTGGGGGACGCCGCAAATGATGTCGGTGGTTTCGGATCAGAAGGCTGGAAGGCGGACGCTCAGGATTACTATTGAACAACTTCCAAACTAAGGATTTGACACATACTATTTGGCCATGAGGGAAAGTATCTAAAACAATAAAGGACTTTTTGTTGTATATTTTGTTAGCATATATTTCTAAACAACATTATGTACAGTGTATGAAAATTAATAATAATGTTTTGTTATTTTATGATTGTTTGAGATTCTCATATTTATCTAAGAAATTGCTCTTAGAAATAAACATTTAACATATTTTTTATTTCTATTTCTTAGATTGTTATTGAGAATGTTGAATGTTTTTTTTTTAAGATAATCTTATTGATTGTCTTTTTTTTTGCCCACTGTTATGTGATGAGTACTTTTGAACTCACTGTTTCTAGTGAAATTCAATATATTAAGAGAACAGCAAAAAAGGCAAATGAAATGCTTTAGAAATTATTCTGTGTTGTAAAATATATATTGTAACTGGTTTTTTTCCTGTCTTTCGCAGATGCTAATTTTATAATACTTATTTTTTTATTATTTATTATTTTTAAGGTAAGTATAAGTAACTTTAAAAAATGTGAAATGTGTTGTGGTTCTCTACACCCGAAGAAACAAGAGATGGATGGAGTACATATCTGTGCAAAGATGGTTTGTATCTTTTAAAGATATATGAAAATGTTAATATACATATTGAGTCTCCCTGGGGACCCACAATCTTTCAAAATATATTTCAAAAGTGCCACAGAGTTTTATTTCAAAGATGTTTAAAATGGAACATAAAATGTAAAGTGCGTGCGGAAAAAGAATCACATGGGCACAATTCTAGTTTAGTATCGCAGTATTCATCACATGGGTACGACACCAGGAGATGAGCAATACCCATCCTGAATCTGATCAAATAAAACATTTTAGCCTGATTGAAATGGAAAGAGAGGTACAGTTCAATTTTTGGGGAGCTGACTAATAATGAGTGATCTAAAACACTTTTTTTGCCATCTTTTTACTGTCTCTTTAATGCTTCAAATAAAGAAGAAAATCTATTTTCTGATTGTATTTTGAAATTGCAGAAATGTCACCCAGGGTGCTGAAAAAATGAATCGTACCCACTTTCCCTAATTGTTCTTCAAAATAAGATAGCCAGGGAATTTTTTTTACAAAATCTAATTTCAAGCAATCCAAAATGATATTGCGATTCATGATTGGTTCCTCCTTGGTCCATATGTTATGCCAGAGCTTCAGGGGAGCTAGTTGCGTATGAAAAGTCAACGGTGTTACACCTAATTTGTTGTGGCACATAATGACAGGAGCACTTTGAGATAATGTCAATGTGCATTTTAACATCATATTTTCTTCTCTCTGAAGCCCAAGAGTATTAGTGAAGCCCCAGACTCGTACTACATACAGAGCGACGGCACATTTCCGTGCTTTGTAGATGTCTATTATGGCTTTAATTGGATGGGAGCCTAATTTCTTTGTGTATCTGAAGATGGCCTCTGCGTTTTTATTTAATGCTTGCATCCAGTAGATGTGTCCATGAATTTTTTTCATTCAAAAGTAAGAAAAAGTTGGTATCCGAGACAATATTTCATTATTTATATAAAAAGTTTTAGTTTTTGTCGGAGATTTACCTATTACCATTACATGTGATTTTGCAACATTGGTTTTTAGGACATGGTCACTCATGAAATCATTGAAACCAGTTAAAAGTCTTTGTAATCCCACCCCAGTTCTCGAGATTAAAACACAGTCATCAGCGTATAATAGGGTCGGTAGAGACATGTTACCTACTGTTGGTGCATCTATATCTTTTATGTTTAGAAGGACAGGATAAGTTACTTTGTGTAGCTTTTCTTCTCTGTGTAAATATGTCCTCATCATACACAATACTTTCTGTTGAAGCGGCGTTCTATACCTGTTGCTGTGAGTATTTTTAACTTATATAAGTAAAAACTAATTTCTAATTATCTTAAAAGGTGAGAACTGGATTGGTTTTCGGGACAAACAACAGGATCCCTTGCATTTTACTAAAACACATTTACTAGTTTGCAATGGATAAGGTGAATAGACATATTCTACATTGTTAGTACTGCACTTAAGAACAGAATATCTTTATAAGTAATTATATTTATATAACCTTATGGAGTAATAAAATTGAACTGTTGGAATGTTATTAGACAATGGTATTTATATATTATTTTTTTTTAGGCCAAAATAGTTGATAAAGCTAGTTTTGTATTATGTATTAAGAAAACTGACAGTGAAATGTTTATGTTTTTGTGCAATGGCCTACAACATAAGAAACTAGTTATGGAAAGAAAGCAGAACAATAACAGAGACACATTGGAAATCACGAACAGTTTAATTGAAGAAACAAACATACCTCTAACAGGCAGAGAGACTGAAGTACTAAATACCAGTACTGCAGATATCAGCTGTGATTTCGAAGATGAAAGCTTTGATGCTGATTTTGTAGAAGCACTGGACAATGTTGAATTTTAGGAAGACATACATTTTGAGATTGCTAACCAGCAATATGATGTTGAAGAAATAGCTGATGAATTGCTTTTAGAAGTTTTGTTACAATATGAGATGTGAGAAAAAATACATTCATTGTTTAATAATAATAAAGTATTGAGCACTATGTACTAATGCATTCACTGTACTATAAGTGAAGCACTTATAGATTCATTTACACAATGTTTACAATATTCTATTAATTGAAAGTATGCAAAGTAGGTCTCAGGGCATGCACTGCTTGAAATCCCTTTGCACTATGCATGAAGTCTTGTATCTACCTGCACACTTGTCTTTTATACGTTCAATATCCCAGTCTGTATCTTTACACTTCCGCTAAACACTCTGTCACTGCTGGTTCAGTATTATAGTAAGCTATTCAGCAGGATGTGTTTTTCTATGCAATGTGCTAAAACTGAAGGTCTTATAAATTCAGTCAGGCAGTCTTCTTGTAGTAATGTAATCATTCTGTCAGTAACCAAATACTTGTGTAGCAAAGTAGGTCTTACGGCATGAACTCTTTCAAACCCCTATAGACTATGAATGCAGTCTTCTATGCACCTGCAAATTTGTCTTTTATACTTCTAATTATCCAGTCTGTATCCTTACACTTCCACCAAACACTCTGACCCTGCTGTTTCTGTAATGTATTGAGCTTTTGAGCAGTATGTGCTTATCAAAACATTTTGATAAAACTGGAAATCTTTTAAATTTACTGAGGTACTCTTCTGGTAGAACTTTAATCATCCAGTGAGTACCCAAGTAGTCATGGAGCAAAGTAGGCCTTACGGCATGGGCTGCTTCAAACTCCTATAGACATTGCATGCAGTGTTGTATGCACCAGCAAACTTGTGCTTTATACATTCAATTCCCCTGTTTGTATCCTTACACTTCCATCAAACACTCTTACACTGCTGTTTCAGTATTGTAGTGAGCTATTCTGCAGTATGCGTTTATCTATGCACGGTGCTAAAACTGAAGATGTTATAAATTTAGTCAGGCACTTTCTTTGCAGAACTGTAATCATCCACTTAGTACCTAAGCACTCATGCATTGAAGTAGGCCTTAGGCCATGGACTGCTTTAAACTGCTATAGGCTATGCATTCAGTGGTGTATGCACCTGCAAACTTGTGTTTTATACCTTCAATTCCCCAGTCTGTATCCTTATACTTCCACCAAACACTCTGACACTGCTGTTTCAGTATTATAGTGAGACATTCAGCAGTATCTGCTTATATATGTACTGTGGTAAAACTGAAGCTGTTATAAATTCAGTCAAACACTTTCCTTGTAGAACTGTAATCATCCACTCAGTACCTAAGTAATCATACATTAAAATAGGCCTTAGCCCATGGAATGCTTCAATCCCCTATAGAATATGTATGCTGTCTTCTATGCACCTGCAAACTTGTCTTTTATACCTTCAATTGCCCAATCTGTATCCTTACACTTCCAGGAAACATTCTGTCATTGCTGATTCAGTATTGTAGTGAGCCATTCAGTAGTATGTCATTATGTATGCACTGTGCTAAAACTGAAGCTCTTATAAATTCAGTGTGGTACTCTCCTTGCAGAACTGTAATCTTCTAGTTAGTATACAAGTACTTATAGAGTAAAGTAGGCCTTAGACCAAGGACTGCTTCAAACCCTTATAGACTATTCATGCATTCTTCTATGGATCTGTAAATGTGTCTTTTATACCTTCAATTCCTTAAGCTTTATCCTTACACTTCTTCCAAGCACTCTTACATTGCTGTTTCAATATTGTATTGAGCTATTGAACAGTGTGTGCCTATGTATGCACTGAGCTAAAACTGAAGTTCTTATAAATTCAGTCAGTCAGTGTCCTTGCAGAACTGTAATCATTCAGTCAGTAACCAAGAACTCATGCAGCAAAGTATGCCTTACAGCATGGACTCTTTCAAACCCCTATAGACTATGTATGCAGTATTCTATACTTTCAATTACACAGTCTGTATCCTTATACTTCTACCAAAACTATGACACTGTTATTTCAGTATTGTACTGAGCCTTTGAGTAGTATGTGCTTATGTATACATTGTGCTAAAACTGAAGCTCTTATAAATGTAGTCAGGCACTCTCCTTGCAGAACTGTAATAATCCAGTCAGTCCTCAAGTAGTTATGGAGCAAAGTAGGCCTTAGGACATGGAGTGCTTCAAACCACTATGCACTATGCATGCAGTGTTCTATGCACTTGCAAATTTGTGTTTTATACCTTCAATTCAACAGTCTGTATTTTTACACTTCCAGCAAACCCTCTGACACTGCTGTTTCAGTATTGTAGTGAGCTATTCAGCAGTATCTGGTTATCTACACACTGTGCTAAAACTGAACTTGTTATAAATTCAATCAGGCACTTTCCTTAGAGAACTGTAATCATCTACTCAGTATCTAAGTAGTCATGAAGCAAAGTAGGCCTAAGGGCATGGTCTGCTTTAAACCCCTATAGACTATGCATGAGACTTCTATACACTTGCAAAATTCTCTTTCATTCCTTCAAATATCCAGTCTGTATCCTTACACTTTCCCCAATCACTCTAACATTCCTGTTTCAGTATTGTAGTGAGGCATTCAGCAGTATCTGCTTCTCTATGCACTCTGCTAAAACTAAAACTGTTTTAAATTCAGTCAGTCTGCTTGCAGATCTGTAATCATCTACTCAGTACGTTAGTACTCATGCAGCAAAGTAGGCCTTAGGCCCTGAACTGCTTCAACCCCCTATACACTATGCATGCAGTCTTTTATCCACCTCCAAACTTGTCTTTTATACCTTCAATTCCTCAGTCTGTATCTTTACACTTCCTCAAAACACTCTGTCACTGTTGTTTCAATATGTAGTAAGTCATTCATCAGTGTGTAGTAATCCATTGACTGCATTAAAAAACTAAGGGGCAGATATACAATAACTGGCACATGCCCAGGGATATGTCAGTTATTGAGCACCATGACACCATCACCATGGATACACCGTATTTACAATGTGGTGCACCATGGGGCAAAAACAGTACAGATATTTGATGCATCCGTGCTGTAGAGGTTGGGCATTGCTTGAATTGCATTACAACTATAATGCTTTTCCTGCAATCCTCTGGGGGCCGTATGCTCAGAATGCTGTGGTAATCTTTACACTTGCCTCAAGCAGGTGCAGGGTTTTGACGCAGCATGAGCCTAAAAGTGACAAAGTAGAATCTTGTAGATTTCACTCAGCCACTTTTAGGAGGCGTTCCTATGCTAGAACACCCCCCTCCCCCTGCACAGGAAGGCCTCCTTCTGGTACAGAGATGTACAATGTGATGCACCTCTCAGATGAATCGCATTGTAAATATCACACACCATGGCGCATCTTTTGCACCACCACTTCTTTACAAACGTGATGCAAAGGCGGTGTAAAAGAGGTACAAGGGGGTTGTAAATCTGCCCCTAACACTTAAAAAATTCACGCAGGCAGTTTCACCAGCAGTGGAAAAGGAAGCATAGACTTGTAATATATGTATGCACATATTTTGCATTCAAGTGCTTTGGAAGTACTACAGTATACAATAAGTAAACACCTTACAGATTTATGCTGTAGCACTTCCTTATAGTTCTGCACTTTCACATTCACCATACACTACTAATGTATTCATTCATTCAATTATGCACTCTGCATAATTCCAACAAAGTTGTACACACTATCGTAGAAATATAGCTCTTTTTTGGAACAGTGAAGGTAGTTCTGAAAATAATTGTTTTTTTTGCCTTTTTTGTTTTGAATTTTTAAAATTTTTTTAGAACAGATTTTTTTAAACGGAAAAAAAGAAACTGTACACAAAAAAGTGTCCAACAGGAACACATAGACAAAAAAGAATTAGCGTCAAGAGCAATGGTGCTCCTGTTTGCGCCGGATAATTAAGTCACTTGACTGCTCCCCATAGCAGAGAACCTCATTGCAAAATTTGCAATGGATGACTAGGTCAGCTAAATCTGGTCGAATATCCAGATGTGGACTGCTTTCCTCTGTGGGTGGTGCTCTTGGAGTGCTGGGAACAGCAGGTGGAGGATTGTTCCGCAGTCTATCAGAGCAAGATCTATCATAATTGCGAGGGTGGAGGTTTTTCATATGACGTGCCATGCTTGCGTTCCCAAATGAATATTTCTTCGTTGGATCACCTCTGGAGAGCTTAGTGTCACAGATTTTACAGTTGACCTTTGGTGCATTCACCTTTTTCAGTCATTCTGGAAAAGTGAAAAACTTCCAGACTACTGCCTCCTTTTTCTTTTGTATGGCTCCTCTGGTACAAATTCCTCTTCTGATGAATGTTCTGAAAAGGATTCCAGAAGTGCAGCCATATTAAAAATTTTCTAAAATGACAAGAGCTCCAGAGAAGAGATGGTTCTCCTGAGAAAGCCAAATAAGAATGATTGAAATGGGTGAGGTCTTTCAACAGTTGGAATAGGAAGTGTTATGAATCAATCAAATGTCTTGTTTTGAAATCACATGGGGTGCTTGTAGGGTACGCTTACACTGTGCGTACGGACGACGTTTGCAGCGATTTGAATAATTGCTTTTAAAAGTAATATGCGCTTATTAAAACTCAATGAATTCTATTTTCATAAATATGCCAGATAATGACTTCCATTAATATTAACATTAAATACTTAAAAATGTATTTTTAAAGAATTAGAAACTTTCGAGCAGTGCACAGTGCGCGTACGGGGCACTGTACGAACGTGCATGACGTGGCGCGGAAGCCCTGATGCGACGTGGAACGTCGAGACGTATTCGTAACGTATGCGCAGGTACGCGCAGAGAATGATTACATGTACAAAGGACGGTGCGATCAGTGTACACGTACCGTACAATTATGAAAAAGAAATGTAAAAGGGAAATATATAGAATTTAATTTTAATATATTAAAAAAACATTAAATTACTATATATGAATTTTGTTTTTTATTATTTTACATTAAAAATATGTTATGTAATTAAAAAAATAAAGTAACTAAAAATAATTATTATGAAAATGTAGGAAATTACTATAAAAAGAAATAAATATAAAAATTCATACATTTTAAAAATATCGTTTACAAAACCTTTGAAATTCACTGAAAAAACCATAGGTTTTAGCCACGTTATAATTAGGAATTAGCATTTAAAAAACCTTAGAAATTCACTGAAAAAACCATAGGTTTCAGCCAAGTTATATTTATGAATTAGCATTTAAAAAACCTTTGAAATTCACTGAAAAAAACATAGGTTTTAAATATGTTATAGTTAGCTGGACATTTCACTCATACAAAACCATTGAAATTCCCCTGTTATAGTTAGTTCAGCTAACTATAACTCGCGCGCCCGCAATGCACTGCTGATGACGTCACATATCACATCACTCATGACATGGCCAGTGACATCACTCATGACATCACTCATGACATCTCAAATGACATCACTATCAATTAGTCAAGTAAATAGTCAATCACACTGCTACTAAATCATCCTTCTAGACACTTATACATCCACTAATTCTTCTTTTTTTTTTAATAAGTTTTTCCCCTTTTATCCCGTGGTGGTGGGAAAAGGTAGTCCATGAAAGCATACATCAAACAAGGTACATACATAGAAATAGAAATTATATAGGCATGACAAATATAATGAAAGAATAATCACAAGTAATTAATTAATTTACAACCCATTTTTCAAATGGTGCCCAGTTCTTAGACGCGATTAGGCGTCTTCTCTTTCCTCTGAAAAGCTGAACTGAAGTCTCGAGTTTATACCAGGGCAACATCCTGGCTTTCCAATGACAAAAAGTAGGAGGTTCAGAATTTATCCAGAGTGACGTAACACAAAGTCTAAGCATGGCCATAGCGATAAAAAGAAAGGCTTGCGAATGTCTTGTTTTTTCCAAGGCCGTAGAGTATTCATAGCCAGTAATACCCATTTCAGCAGATATTTTAACAGAAATTTGAGTAATCTGCATGTGAAAAGTTTCGATTTGATTAATAAAGAGAGATAACTCCGGACAGCTATGAAACATATGAACAGAATCTGCAGAAGGAAATTTACATCTTGCACAAAACGACCCTTTACCCTCACAGACCACCCCCCATCTAACAAGTTTTGCAGGTGTATAATAAAGATTGAACATAGCCATATAGCTTTGAGATCGAAGGGTGCCTAATACAATAACATACCTAGCTAATACATGTGGATATTTTAAATCAATAATAGGTACTCCACATTTTGTCGCCCACTTATTGTTCTGAACATCTAGGTCATCAGGAAGTTGAGATAGGAAAGATTGATATAAGCTACCAATTTTCATTTTCCTTCTGATAGATTCAACTATAGCAAGTTTTTGAAACATTATTAGGTTTTGGGGAAGATTTTTATCCAAAAAACTTCTTAATTGGAGATATTTAAAAAAATGATTAGAATGCAAATGAAATTTCTCCTTTAAAAAGGTGAAGGAGGCTATTTGCCCTAGATCGGCTAAGTCACCGATCTCCTTTAAACCGAGGGCTATCCAGATGTTTGCCACCCCCTCTTGAAATATCATTGGGAGTAGTCCAGAGGCAGTTAATGGGGTATAATACATGAGCTTAGGGATGTGAAAATGTTGTCGAACTGTTTGCCATATTGAAAATAATGCCCACAATACCTCAAATTTAGTTTTTTTAAAATAACTCTGTTCGAGTATACGAGTAAGTACCCCTTTTGTGGAGTCTCCCAATGCTATTGAATATATTGAAGGTAAAAGATGCACTGGAAGCTCAACAGCATCTCCTAGAAGAGGGACAGCGAAATGTTGAACCATGGCTGCCCAGTAATAAAGTGTTAAATTTGGGACTAACCACCCCCGCGATCCCGTGGAAGACAGGTCCACTTAGCTTAGGTTTACGATATGACCATAAGAATCGTTGGCAAATTCTTTCTGCTTTCTTTAAAATTAAGGAAGGGATTAATAAAGGGATAGATCTGAAAAAATATAAACATTTTAGGGAGAACAAACATTTTGAGGATATTAGACCAGCCAAACAGTGAGAGATGTAAGTGATCCAGGTGCTCTAATTTGTTATGAAGAGACTCGATAGTGTATGTCTGTATGTATGTATTTGAGCTTATATAGCGCACAGCTACCCACAGTGGGTGTCCCGGCGCTTGCTTAGGGAACCCGTCCTGGTATTCCCCTGTGAGATAACCCCGGCAGGGTATCCACAAGGTGAAAGCCAGGCATCCCGCCACGAGAGGCCGTTGTGGAGATTAAGCAAGCTATTGCCCAGAGTCGCAGAGTGTGAGCCCGTGAGTCGAGAAGGCACTGGAGCGAGAATTATCGAGTCCGTGGAATTTTTAGCCAAGACCCGCCGAGGCGGGGAATTGAACCCTGGTCCAGGGCCGATCTCAGCTTCCGGGTCTGCCGCCTCTAACCCCTGAGCCACACTTCTCCACAGGAGTAATTCAGATCTACAATCTGATCTACATCAGGCGAGATTTGAACACCCAGGTATGTTGCTTCAGAGGTTATGGGAACTTGGGAAATGGGCATGGCCGTGGATTGTAGAATTTGGGTTTTTGCGATATTTAATTTATAGCCCGAGATTAAGCCGAATTGAGCTGCTAGAATCTCCAATGCAGGAAAAGATTGGGCGACATTATCAGTTAAAATTATGATATCATCAGCATATGCCAATGACTTATATTCGGTTCCATGAACTGTAACTGGAGTAACGGTTTGGGAATTTTCTATTAAACATAAAAACGGGTCAATAAATAACGCAAAAAGAAGAGGAGAACAGGGGCATCCTTGCCTGGTGCCCCTGCTAATAGAAAAATATTGTGATTCACTACCTGAAATACGGATTTTAGCCATTGGAGATATGTACAGAGCTTGTAGAGCTTGAATGAACTTATGTGTGTAGCCCTTCCAGGACAGAACACCCCACAAGTACCCCCAGGAGACCCTGTCAAACGCCTTCTTGGCGTCCAACAGGATCCCCCCGAGGGCAGAGTTTGTGGTCCTTGCCCAGTCTAGGAGAGCTACTACTCGCCTAATGTGATCCGTCGTTTCCCGACCGGGAATGAACCCGTGTTGACGAATAGAAACCAGAGGGGGAATTGTTTGATTTAAACGAAGGGCGAGTATCCTTGAATAGATTTTACTGTCTGTATTGATTAATGCTATTGGTCTATATGAAGCTGGGTTTAATTCATCCTTACCTTTCTTTCTGAAAAGTACGATGGTAGAGTGTCGCCAAAAATCAGGAATTGATCCAGTCTGAGCGAGACAAAAAACTTCTAGCATTTGCTGCCTAAATAGATGTGAGAAAGTTTTATAAAATTCGAGATGAATGAGATCCGGCCCTGCAGCTTTACCATTAGAAAGAGATTTCATGGTGATCAGAACTTCCTCCCAGCTGATAGGTTCAGCCAGGATTTGATTCTGGTCATCTGTAACTTTTTGAGTATCAATAGAGTGGAAAAATTGATTTAACCCGGTTTGTTGCTGTAAAATTATATTAGTTTCTTCCGTTTATAAGATTGAATAGAAATCGGCAAAAACATCTAGAACACCGGTAATTGTGTCCTGAATAGTGCCAGAACGATCTTTGACCTTAATAATCTGATTGGCTACGGCCCTTTGTTGTAGACGTTTTGCTAAAACCTTACCGGAATTTTCACCCAATTCATACATTGTAGTTCGGAACTGAAAGTATTTAGTTGCTATATCTTTATATAAAGGTTCTATTAAGTTACATTTGGCTATTGCAACTGATTTCATACTGGCAGCTATATCTTCTCCCATGCGGATATTAGAGCTTAAATCCAATTCAGCTTGTTGGAGAGCTGTAAGTCTAATTTTAACAGTTTGTTGTTCAGTCTTCCATCGATAAGAGGCAAATCTTTTGGTTTTACCGTGCACTGCGGCTTTGAATGTGTCCCAGACGATACCGACCGAGGCAGTACCACTATTGATTGTAAAGAACTCTGAAATCCATAAATTAAGTTGTTCTTGATATAGTTTGTCAGTTAAGAGTTTCCTGTCGAATGTCCATGATCTAATTTGGTTAATGGGACGATCCCAGGAGAACTAAAGACAATAGGGTTGTGGTCGGATATAGTTCTTGGGTTAATTTCAATCTTGAGAGACCCGACAATTTGGAGAGAGGTGAAAACATAATCAATACGGACCATTTTGTTGTGGGGTATTGAATAAAAAGTATATCCCTCTTGGTTTGGATGATGACAATGCCATGTGTCCTACAAACCGTGTTCAATCAGGAGAATCCGGAGCACCTTATAAACTTGAGGCTTTCGTCCGACATATATATTGTGCTTTATTATATCTAAATGACTAGGAATATTTATATTAAAATCTCCACAAAAAAACGACGGGTGAGGCCACATAGCTAACTCTAAATTTAGATTCCTTATAACCTGTGGGTCATCTAGATTAGAGGCATATATTGAGCAAATAGAAAACAGACGGCCCATGATCGATAATTCTGCTATTAACCATCTACCAAAATTGTCTTGTTTTACTCTTTTAACACGTCCTAACCCAGTCTTTAAGATAATTGTGACTCCCCTGATTGTAGAGGTTTGTCGGGTACAAGCCGCTAACTCATAACCTAGAAATCTAAGATATGCCCCGTTGCCCCAAGGGATATGGGTTTCCTGCAGGCAGATGATATCCACCTGCATCACCTTCAACAATTCATAAAAGACTCTGCGTTTCTTAGGGTCGTTTAATCCACAGATATTCCAGGTTGGAAACTTCAATCTAGAGGGGGCGATGAAATTTGATCAAAGACTGACAGACCTAAACAAATATGAAACCTTTTATAATGAATATAATAGCAATCAAACTGTTTTTTGATGAGAAATATAAAAGTTAATGTCACATCAAATGCATTGGAAAAATGAAACCAATTATGAATGAATAATGTGGTCATCTCTAACCACCACCACCACCACCACACCACCCCACAGCCCACCCTAGTTGACCCACCCATCCCACCAGATCCCACCCCCCTACCCAAAGAACCCCGAACCCCCTCTCCCCCCACACTGGGCATCAGGACCGTAGTCCTTGTGATGGTTGAGTAAGCGTTACCCCACACTCCGCTGAACCAATAGTGTTCCCCCTTTTCAGATATCAGATGACCCTGGCACATCCTAGAGAAGCAAAGAAAATTAGATCATTTTATATATATCTAAGGGGTCATCGAATAAGGAAGGAAAATAAGACACAATAAAAGAGAGAAAGAAATGACTACTGTTGTATGTTAGACAATCAAAAAAAAAAAGAGAAAGCATTGCCTAGCTTAGATTATATTGAGTCCAAGAATTCCTTAGCGGCAATCTCCGACATAAAGAACCTCGTCTAGCCCTTAAGAACAACTTTTAGTTTTGCCGGAAAAAGCAAAAAAACCTGGGCCCCCTTAGCCTGGAATAAAGGAATCTGTTGCCGGAGATGCCAGCGGCGAGTAACCGTCTCTGAGCAAAGATCAGGACAAATGAAAAATTGACATTCCTTGGCGGATCGCTTCTTGTTAGGTCTAGCAAGATCAAATATGCGTTCACGGGCAAGGAAATTATTGAAGCAAACCAAGATGGCACGGGGGTAGAGGTTATTCGCAGTGGTGGATTGTTTTTTCCTATTTAATGGAAAGCGATGTGCTCTTTGAATCTTGAGGTTCCAGTCCCACTGGGTGACCTCTGGAAAAGCCTCAGTGAAAAGCTCCACTATAAACCGCCGAGGATCATCGCCCTCTTTATTGTCCTCTATCCCCAAAACGCGAAGATTGTTCCTTCTCGCCCGATTTTCAAGATCTGTAAGCTTCCATAGAATGTCCTTACGTTGTTCTTTGACCTATGTCACTAACTCTTTCTGAGTAGCAGCAGCATCTTCAAGAGCAGAGATCCTTTCTTCAGCTTCGGCAACCCTGGTAGTGGTCTCAGTACATGTTTTGATGACCCGTCGGAGAGAGTTCTGCATTTTGCGACAAGCCCCCTGCGTTCGCTTATTTTCTTGTTTGGTTGCTTCCCTATGCATCATGATAGTTTGGTAGATTGTTACTAATGAGACCTCTTCAGGAACATCTGCCACGATCGAAGTAGTACCTTCCCCGGGATTCTGCGAGTTTAAATCAGATTGTTCAGCAGACAAGCCCTTCTGGGGATTTTGATGGCTAGAGAGGGATGATACCTTAGCTACCTTAGTGCCGGAGACTTTACGAACTGTGTTAGTGTTCAGATCTTTCGGTGACTGACTAGCACGACAATCTGCAGAATCACTATCATAGTCCGACCACTGAAGCTCCGGGCGATCCGCGTCGTCCTCCCCAGATACGGAATGATCGGAGACTGAATAAAAATTCTCATTAGACTCACTGACTTCAGATCCCCTGGTATCAAAAAAATCCTCTATAGGCAGCTCCGATGAAATGGATATGCGACTGTTAACAGACTGGACTCCATTATCCAGCATGCACTGGGCTGGAGAGGTCTGATAGGCAGAGGGGTCTAAATCAGAACCAGGAGTCAAAACTGATTCTGTTGCTGTTGTAGTGGTGTTATGAGCTGGTGCAGGGAGTTCTGGGGAGGGGGGGAGTCTATAGAGATGGTAAGCAATGTAAAAGGCACAGATACAGAGGTACTCACCCCCCCTTTATAGTAGGTTCTGCAGATCTCGAGTTTTCCCCTTGCACTGCAACAAGGGAGCCATCCTCTGTGGTGGAGGTTTTCCCCTTAACTCCATGTTTGCTGAACATTGCTGGTAGTGTCTGACCCTTAGTAACAACTACCACAGGAGTCACCGGTGCGGGTTTATCGGTTCCAGCAGAGCGGGTCTTCTGAGTTGCGGCTGCGGCTGCAGTCGCGGTGCTCCTCGAGTCCACCTCCTGTTGACCTCGACCTGCACTGCGGGATTTCAGAGCAGCAGCTGCCGCTTTCGAGAGCACCTTCGGGGCATACTTTCCTGTGTTGCCGGTAACGTGAGGCGATATCCTGCAGGACGCCCAGGTGAGCAGCCACTGAGCGGTGAAGAGAGGATCCCGGGCTGAACGCCAGACCAGGTGAGGCGCTGTTGAAGCGAAACGGGGCTTGCCAGAGACAGGAAAGTTTACAAAAGGCTGCAGATCTGAAGATATTTTGAACGGGAAATGTACGCCGTAGATCAAAATCGTGTCCGCAATCTTGCCGAGTAGGCGATGAACTTTCAGGCAATGTTTTTTCAGTACAACGGAGAGAAAGTAGTCATAGAAGGTTCCACTATGGCTCAGAGGAAAAAACGCCAGCTCACTCGGCCGAGTGCACGGCCGCCATCTTGCCCCCGGATGCCTAGACCCAATCACATCCACTCATTCTTCAATGCAGAATCCTATATATATATATAATACATATTTAAATATGGATTCCAACCACATTCACTGGATGATGTCATCAGTGATGCCATCAGTGATGTCATTTGAGATGTCATCAGTGATGTCACTGACCATGTCATGAATGATGAAATATGTGACATCATCACCAGTGGATTGCGGGAGCGAGAGTTACAGTTAGTACAACTAACTATAACAGAGGAATTTCAATGGTTTTGTATGAGTGCAATGTCCAGTTAACTATTACATTCCTAAAATCTATGGTTTTTTCAGTGAATTTCTAATGATTTTTAAATGCTAATTCCTAACTATTACCTGCCTTAAACCTAAGGTTTTTTCAGTGAATTTCTAAGGTTTTTTAAATGATAGTTCCTAAGTAGACCCTGCATGAAACCTATGGTTTTTTCAGTGAATTTCAAAGGTTTTTAAAATGACAATTTTTACTTATTATGTTGACCCCTTCCCCATATTTTCAACCACAAACTAAATCTGCAATGCTACGTAAAAAATTAGGCAATAGTTCCACTTACCACTAACAAATTAACATCAACCTTTAACTACTGTAAGAACGTTGAACATGTACTACGTGAATTACATCAAACTCACACCCATGTTTAAAGAGCAATATGTCTCAGAGATTGTAATTATACACTTCTGACAACCAACAAAATCACAATACTCAGCACCACTATCACTACAACCACCCCCACGAACCACTCCCCTCTACTACCTCAGAGGCAACGCAAAACAGGACAACGGACCTTTCTAAAATAATATAACCCTTCAACAGCACACTAGATCAATCTACAAAGATGTAGCAACCAAGTATGTATAAGGGAAAAAACTTGAACATCAACAATAATGTACACAATGCTAAGACTATCGGTGAAATACTATACACAATTCACTATAGAAATCTAAAACTTTTCAGTGTGTACATATACCATTGATACGTGTAGTGTACTGAATAGTGGACGCAACTATATTATCTCAGACACTAGGGAATATTTGGGTCATGTAGCTGTGTTCACCCCCCTCCTTTGAAACAGAAGTGGAGTGGGCTAGTCCCACGTAAGCAACATCAATGTACGACTATAAATAATTAGGCTACGCCTTGGGCGTGGTTCACTTCTGCACAGAGAAGAGACTGCAGTGCAGTGAAGGTCCCCATCTTGCCATGGGGCTGCGGCCATGACCACGTGCCTCCTTGATACAGGCCGATTGCGAACTCAGCGCCACAACACCACAGACTTATGTCCGTATCGACTAGTGGTTTCCATAGACACTGCGGACAGCAGGGTTCACAACTTGAATTCAAATTTGGATCTAAATTTGTCTTCAGTATCTGTGCTGAGAAGTGCCTACAATCTATTCTGCAGTCAGTAGAGTTGACAACTTGATACCAGTTGAATTCATCTTTGCATCAACACTACGGACAGCATTGAATTCAGCCTTGCTTTATTTAAGGCAGAGACAATTGTACTGTGTCCTCAGATTTTGTTAACTGTGTAAAATAGCATTCATCGATCTTTGTGTCGACTACTGCCTTCAATCTACACTGCGCACAACAGGGTTCTCAACTTCAATTCAGCTTGGCATCAACACTTTGGACAGAATTGAATCCAGCCTTGCTTTATTTAAGGCAGACACAATTGTACTGTGTCCTCAGATTCTGTGACAAAATAGCATGCTTCGATCTTTGTGTCGACTATTGCCTTAAATCTACACACATACAGGGTTCACAACTTCGGCTTCACATTCGGCTTTCCATATACACTACAGACAGCATTCAAGATATCCTTGATTTATGTAAGGCAAAGATAATTTTCTTAAAGGATGCCACAAAAAACATTCCTCAATGACTATAGTGAGTTCTGTTTTCAAATGTACACTGCGATCAAAAGAGTTTACCGCTTGATATCAGTGCAGCATAGGCACTACAGACAGCATTAAAAATTCAGCCTCGATTTATATAAAGCAGAGAAAAAAATAGTGCTGTTGCACTGCTTGTATGTGTAAGCACCTTCAATAGCTGCATCATGTGAACTATGATAACAAACAATGTACAAGTTTGCGCCAAAATGTACCTCCACCACCAGCAATACCGAGTCACTTTGGGGTATCACCCTCAACATCGCCACCAGACATACGTCCCAAATTTGCGAAAGTTACAATGCACTGCGTAAAGAGGAATCGTGTAATTTATTATGAGGAGCAATCAGTTCACCTAGCAATTGATAACCATCAATGCTAGTTTTTTCCCCCCTCAAAGTTCATATACTCCAGTATGCAATAGTGAATGATTTCAGTGCAGCCCGTTCAGACCACGCATCATCGCAGGGTGAGCACACAATAAACACCAGACGTACCACTAACTCAGTACACCGCAAATAATCGTCACATGCCCTTGTTAAGGCAAAATTCAATAGTCAAAACACATTTTTACCAGTGCGGTCTGCCTGAACCACGCATCATCGCAGGGTCCACACAAACCGCCCCTACGTCAGTCCACCACAACTCATGAACTCTTTACGATAGAATTTTCTATCACATACAATGCTCCGACCTTTGTACAACAGAAGTCATAAACCATTTATGATTAAATATCTGCACATGATATCATGCTTACTATTCTACTTCTTACCAACAACGTAATAAAATGGAGTCGAGCACACATCCCCGTACCCACTTCAACTATCTATCTGTGTCTGTGTATTTATTGTGTTTGTAAAATGCTGCTCCTCCACCCTACCCGCAAAATTCTATTTGAAATAAATTTTGCGTCGATTGATGAATCTTCTTGGAATTTTTCAAACCTTTGGCCAGCTCAGTTCCACTCCTTCCCTGATAGTTTGGGGGTGATTGATGAAGCACTGGCAGAGAAAAATGGAGGGTCTCAAAACGTGTTATACCCATGCAATTTCCCATAGGATTTTTGGCCACGGCTACAGCCCGAACGGATGAAGGAAATTACAACAAATTTGGCAGAGAGGTAGTCCTCAGTCCCGACTTGTGCCTTTCCCTTATCTGTTGTCAATCTGTTCAGTAGTTTCTTTGAAAATTACGGTTAAAGTCATTTATATAGGGAGGCAATAGAACAATTTGGTGAAGGCAAGATGGCCGCTGAAGGTTTGCAGTAAGCAGTCGCATCTCACTCCTCCTCCCCTCCTCAATACTTAGATGAGCGAAGCGTGACCCCCTAGGAGATGAGAGTGGATCCCTGATCCCTGGGTCAGGAGATACAAGGCAGTAAGCCCAGACGCTGGATAGGCATACTGTGGTGCAGATATAATGGGAATATTATTCAGAAAATAATACTCCGGACCCAAAGAAAGCTTACGGTTGGACTCGCGCTAGTGACCAAGGTAACCAGCAGTATGACGCCGCGTGGGGTAAAAAACAGCGAAGCCAAAGAAGTGTGCAAGGAGGCAGCAGGCTTGAAGGAGCCAGTGAAGGAGAAAGATAAGGAGAAAAATAGAAATGACCCGAAAGCGCTGGCTGGGGCCGGGACACAGAAGGACACAGTCGGGAAAAAACCCTTAGACAAAAAAGCAGGTAGCGAGGCACTGCCCACCTCGAGTGCACAGCGCGATAACGCATTTAGTTGATCTACGCTGCTTAAACTAAAAGCTCAAGAAAACAAGCTGCGCCAGCCCACAATGGTGGAAAGCTTTGCTAGCGTACCGGCGGGAGGTGCTGCTGCCGGGAAAACGAAGCGCGGAGAGGGCTCAGAGGGACTGAACGTCCTCGTGGACGCCGGCTCTGCCGTTCCTAAGCAACCGGTGAAGGCGGCAGCGGAGCAGAGGAAGGAATCTGAGAGCAGCTCAGAGGCTCAAGCGGAGGTCTCGACAGAGGTTACAGAGACCAGCATCCCTGTGAGTACCCAAGGTCCGTGGGCCAAACAGTGGGGGAGAAGACGGGCAAGGCTCAGGAGGAGCCGCAGTACAGTCACCGCAGTCAGTCAGACACAACGGGGTCGAGGGGGCTGAAGGGGGAGAACAAGAGGCTGGAGCACCAGGAGAGTGGGGAAACAGTCCGACTATGGCAAATGAATTAGCAACTAGTGCCCCACAATTAAGCGCATATCAGGGCAACCTCAGCGAGAGGGGTGCCAGCGGTGCTGCATCACCGGACTGGTTCTATCAGTCAATAAAGACTCTCAATCTGTTGACAGTGAGGAGGAGTGTTCAGGGGAATTCACGGACACAGAGAGTAGCACCTCCGCTCAGAGAAGCACTAAAAAAAGCACTTGTCCAAGAGGAGACCCACCCCCGCAGATAGCCCCTCAGACCCCTCGAAGAAATTAGATTGGGATTATTCAGCCACATCACAGACTTACCTGGAGCAGGATGGCGCCACACCCCTACCTGGTGCTCAAGCCTCTCCTCACTCATCGCCCCAGTCAGTCTCTCTGGAGTTATTATTCAGTACTTTGAAAGCCATGCAGAGCGAGGCAAGAGTTGAGAGTCGGAGGGCAAGGCAAGAGTCAAGGAAAATTCAGAACACTCTGAGAAAGATGAATAAGCGGTTCGACGAGGTGGATGAGAGGGTTACCCAAGTTGAGAAAAGGACCGGGAAGCTGGAGGACGACCTCAATAGTCTCAGGACTCTCAAACAGGACCAGCAGAAAGTGGCGGATGATGTTCTATGGAAGCTGGAAGACTACGAAAATCGCCAGAGGAGGAACAACATTAGACTGCTGGGAGTGGCAGAGGGTTTGGAAGGGGATGACGTCAGACTCTTTGTAGTGAACCTACTAAAGGGGGCCTTTCCGGAGCTATTGTCATGGCAATGGGAGGTAGAGATCCAGAGGGCACACCGTTTCCCACTTACGATAAGGAAAGGCCAGGCAGGGACTCAAGAGGGCAGACCAAGAGCCATTTTGCTATACGTCGGCAATTTTTTGCTGAGGCAGTTAATTCTGGAAAAAGCCAAGCCAGAGTCCAAGCGCTCCTTTAGTAATATAACCTTTTTTGGCAGGCCCGACTTCTGCCACCTCACTGTTGAGCACAGATGGAGGCTTAGACAGCTTATTGCTCCCATACAGGCTCTGGGGTCGGAAGCTTATTTATTGTACCCAGCAAAGTTGAAGGTGATCACTAAGGGGGAGGTGAAAATGTTTTTCTCGGAGATAAAGGCCAAGGAATACATGGTGGAAGTACTGGGTTTTAAGGGAGGATAAAGCTCAGGGATCAGTCAGGGGTGATTTTTTCACTATATTATTTTGTATCCTGGGGGGGTATACATTCCTTCTATAAGTTCTTGGAAATTATGTGAGGGGAGAAGGCGACATCTGCACTCCAAGCGTCCACACATAGGCCATTGGTGGCCTATTTCCTGTAGGTGGGGAGGGAGGGCTAGGGAGGGTAGGCTAGAAGGGGGGATGGGGGGTGGTGTAAAGGGGCGCACACAGCACACACGGGAGCACCTTCAATTTAGCATTGTGTATTTTGTAAGATTGGTTAGGAAGCTGGGTCAACCTTTTGTAGTCTTCTAATGTATTGCAGAATTGCTTCTCTTAACGTCTGTGGGTTGAATGATGCACAAAAAAGGATACGAGTCTCAGCATTTTTTAAGCTAATGAAACCTGATCTGGTGTGTCTGCAGGAAACACATGTTGAGGGAGGGAAGGGTTATCTACTTGAGCAGCAAGGGTTTGCCGTTTTAGCCTGCACCAAACAAGGGGTTAAGACAAGAGGGGTGGCTATTCTGGGCAGAGATAGGGAATGCATAGTGGGGAGAACGTCCAAGGATCAGTGGGGGAGGTGGGTTATCATTGAATTAGTTTTTAAGGGGGAAAAGTTTACGGTAATTTCAGTCTATGGCTCCACAGGGGATGACCCAGATGTATTTGAATTTCTTGATTTAGAAATGGCGAATTGGCCCGAGCCAATTATATGTTGTGGAGATTTTAATCTTATTAGTCCCTCGGGCATTGAGATTCGGAAGAGACAAGGCTACAGCGGGAGGAAAAAAAGATCACACAGAGCCTTAGTGGATATGGCACAGCATAATACTTTAATAGACCTCTGGGCAAATTTAAGTCCACAGATGGATGGCACTACTTACTTTTCAGCCCCACACAGAATTACTGTAAGGTTGGATTACTTTTTGATATCCCACTATTTACTCACTAGATCACAAATCAAGAAATGTCCCCGTATAGTTTCGGACCACAACCCTCTGGTGCTGACAATTGAATTAGGAGGGGTAGCCGCTAAACCATACTGTTGGACCTATGAGAGGGCCCTTCTTAAAGATAAGGGATATGTAAGATATATGAGAAATTGGATTAATAGGGGGAGCACATCATCGGGAATTGCTTGGGATGCGTTTAAAGCAGGGGTCCGCCGGGAAACACTTAGTTACTCACTGCATAGGCAAAGGGAAGAAAAGACGAGGGTGGAGGAAATGATTAGAACCTTAATAGAAGCGGAGGAGGAATTGGCTTTACTGATTCAAGTGGGCAGGCCTTTGGAACAGCAATTACTGAAAATGATGGTATTAAAGGCGGATGGAATAGAGGGTATAGCTAGTAAAACTGTGGCTAAATATCTGGCTAAAAAGGAGCAAGCCTTTGAGATGAGTGAGAGGGTGGGCCATATTTTGGCAGTTAGGACAAGACAGAAAATAGCTGCAGGGGATATTAAGTGCATTAAGGATAAACAGGGGGGATTGATTACTGATGCTGTGGGCGTTAGGGAGTCTTTAGGGAGTTTTACTCAGAATTGTATGATATAGAGCAGGGAGGAGGGAGTACAGACATTAAAGACTATCTTAACCACGTCGGTGTTGAAGGACTACCCGCGGAAGAGAGGGAAAGATTAGATTTGCCCATTAACCTAGAAGAAGTGTGTGAGGCTTTGGCGGAACTCCCCTCAGCATAATCCGCAGGCCTAGATCAGATCCCATTGGAATTTTATAAAACATTTCAGGTAGTTTTGCTGGGAGATTTATTAGCTACAGTTCTTCAGGCAAAACAAGGGCTTTCAATTCCAGCATCCTGGGGAGGCGCAGAAGTAATTGTGTTACTTAAAAAGTGCAAGTCACCTACAGCCCCGGGGTCATATAGGCCTATCACTCTAATGAATTCAGATGCTAAACATTTCTCTAAAATTCTCACGAAAAGATTAGCTAAGATAATAGAGGGACTGGTTAGCCCGGAGCAGCATGGATTTATCCTAGGGAAGGGCAAACTGAGCACATTAGGCAGGTTATCACTATGTTCGATGCCACTGAGTTCCCGGGAGACCCTATAGCTGCTTTATTTTTGGATACTGAGAAGGCGTTCAATAGGGTCTCCTGGGACTATTTATGGGAGGTGATGAGATGGTTTGGCTTGGGGGGAGGATATATTTGAGCGGTTCAAGCTCTGTATATAGCCCCTACAGCTAAGATCAGGATTAATAGGGGGCTCACCACAGGAGTGCATATAAGAAGAGGTACAAGGCAAGGGTGCCCTTCATCTCCCCTTTTGTTTGCCCTTTATTTGGACCCTTTCTTGCGCAAACTGTCCGGCAACCCTAATATTCCACCTTTAACTACAATAGGTACGCAGGTTAAGGTATTAGCGTACGCGGACGATGCCGCGATAATAACTCCTAACCCTTCCTCAGCAATAATAGAAATAGAGGTTGAGGCACACAGGTTTGGAAACATTTCGGGGTATAAGCTTAAAAGTAACAAGACACAAATTGTGATGAACCCACATGCCATCTGTAATGACCCACGGGTGTTTAGAGCAGCAGTATATCTGGGTGTGGAGATTACGGCAGATTTAGACACAGTAGTGGAGCGTAATTTGACACCATTATTGACTAAAGTGAGCTTGGATCTGGTAAGGATGAATAATCTTCGGCTGTCCCTGGTTGGTCGTACAAACGTTATTAAAATGTTAATGCACCCTAAGTTTTTATATTTTTTCAGGGCAATCCCCTTATTCTTTGAAGCTCAATGGTTTAACAAGTTAGAGTCAATTTTGAACAAATTTATTTGGGCACACGGGAAGACTAGGCGGGCTTATAGGTTCATGTCATTACCCAGGGAAAGGGGAGGGTGGGGGGCTCCGGATTTCAGGCTTTACTATTGGGCTTCTGTGCTGCAATTTTTGCAGGGTGTAATTGGAGGCGGTGGCACCGATCCTAGAAATTACGGCATTATCTACCAGGGTTTATGAATTCATTTTGGGAGCTAGTACAGAGAATGCTTTCCTGAGCTGCACTGATTCCTCCTATTTTAAGAGGACGAGATTTAAAACTATTAGGGTGGCCTATAATGTCTGGTCAGCGTTTTTAAAGAAATTTAGTCTGGGGAGGTTCAATAGATACACTAGATTGTACAGGAACCGTTCCCTACCGCCATTGATTTTTGCAGATTGGGCTAGGAAGGGGATAGTCAAGTTAGGAGATTTGTTGGGGTCAGATGGGGGGTTTATGCAGTTTTCATCTTTAGAGACAAAGTTCCACATAAATAGGAGGAGTTTTTTCAAGTACCTCCAGGTTAGGTGCTTCCTCAGTAATAAGATAGGTGGGGCTGCTGGGTTTGCCAAAAATGATACTTTGAAAGCGATAGAAAGAGGGGGGAGTGCTCTATTCGTAGATTTTATGCCGCTCTGGTAGCTACTAAACCAGATGATCTGGGTAAGCATGCTGCTAAATGGGTACTAAGTTGGAAACCGATGGAAGCTATTTTCAAGCTTCTCTGAAGCTAGGGTATTTAGTGCTATGCTCCGCCCCTCTCCAATCTCAACATTATAAAACGCTTTATGCACTTTATTTGACCCCGGCACAAATTTCACAGTGGGGAGGGACTTCTAGGATAAACTGCGCCCGATGCAATGAGTTGGAGGCAGATAGTATCCACATCTTCACTACTTGCCCTCAACTTCAGCCTTCGATTAAAGGGATTGAAGGTTTCTTGGCCGGGGCCCTAGGGATTAATATTATCCTTAATCCTCATTTGATTCTGTTGGGTGTCAGCGGGGACTCGGACATTGAGTATGATGAATTTGTGTTTATTGCTATGGCAGTTTTTAGATTGATAATAGCCAGGGTTTGGCTGGATAAAACGCCTCTGGCTATGCAACAATGGATGGCCACACTTCTGGCAGTCTATAATTTAGAGAAGGGTATATATGAGAGAAAGGGCAGGAGAGCGAGGAAGTTGGGGAGGAATATTAGGGAGCCTATCCAGCTCTGGAAGCAGGGTATGCGGGAAAGCTGAAAAATTTCACTTGCATATTGGTGGTTCCCTTTTATCTTTTACTGGTTTCCTTCCTTAGGTTTTTGGACAGTACGTAGTACAATGGTGTCATTATGTTGGTTAATTCAATCTACTGAACCGTAATGTGAAATGTGATTTACTTATTTTCCCTTTTTTCTCTTTTTCTCTTTTTCTCTTTTTTTTGTGCAGTCTTTTGAACCGTATTGTAATACGTTGGATGTTATTCCTCCTTTGTTGTGCTATGTGTATGCTCTAAAAAAGTTCTTAATAAAAATATTGAGAAAAATAAATAAATAAAGTCATTTATATATATCTATGGGAGCGGCGGATCAGCAGATTGTGCGAAGATTGGCCTCGTAGGATAAGCGCATCGTCCCGATTACGCAATCAATTCTAATTGGGTGTCAACTACTGAACAAATTGACTTCAGATATGCAAAAGGCACAAGTCGGAACTGAGGACTACCTTTCTGCCAAATTTGGTGTAATTCCGTTCAGCAGTTTGAGGCGGACACTTGTCTGTTCAATATGGGTGAAGATTAAACTGTACAATGGAATGTTGGAACCTTAAAACCAGCTTATATACCTTTTAGAAGAAAATTCTGCTGTGGTCAGTGCCTGCGAGCAATCCCTCCTCGGATTTGGAGGGTCAGGACTTTGTTTCATATATATATATATATATATATATATATATATATATATATATATATATATATATATATATATATATATATATATATATACATATATATATATTCACTAAAAAAAACATAGGTTTTAGGCCTTATATAGTTAGGAATTAACATATAAAAAACCATTGAAATTCCTCCTATATAGTTAGCTGGACATTTTATTGATATAAAACCAATGAAATTCGACATAGAGTTAGGTGCACTAACTATTTATCTGGACATTTTATTGACATAAAACCCAATGAAATTCCATATATAGTTAGTTGCACTAACTATATATCGCGTACCCGCAATCCACTGCTGATGATGTCACATATTACATCATTCATGACATGGTCAGTGACATCACTAATGACATCACTGATGTCATCAGTGATGTCATTTGAGATGTCATCTCAAATGACATCACTGATGACATCATGACACACCAATACCAGTTACTACATACGCACTCACTGATTCCTACGTCTACGCACACATTCACTCATTCACCCATACAATCACTCGTACATACAGTCACTCATTATTACAACACTGTCATATGCACTCATACACCTATGCAGACACTCACACACTGCCACTCATCCATGGAGTTACTCACACACCTAGTCAGTCCTGTAAAGAATCAATCACACTTCGATTTCCTCATCTATACAGTTAAACACAGAACACCTTACTTTTTCAAACATATACTAACACATACTTACTCTCTTATACAATTACTGATACAAGTACACATTGATCTGCACAGAGTCACTCGCCTCCCAGCCAGTTACACACACACTCAGTCTTCCATACAAATACTTGGGCAACCAATCAATAAGCTATATAGCCACTCATATAGCTACTGATCAACACATGCAGCAGCTTGCACAACAACAGACATATTGATGCACACTTTCAGACAGTTTAGTCACTAACCCATGCATTCAGTAAGACACATTCATTCACTCGCTCAGTCAGTCACGCACCTACTAAATCCTTCATCCAGACACTTATACATCCACTCATTCTTCAATATGTAAAACATATTTAAACTTTACAGAAACACACAGTCACTGGATGATGTCATCAGTGATGTCATCAGTGATGTCACTGACCATGTCATGAATGATGTAATATGTGACATCATCAGCAGTGGATTGCGGGTGCGCGATATATAGTTAGTGCAACTAACTATATATGGAATTTCATTGGGTTTTATGTCAATAAAATGTCCAGCTAAATAGTTAGTGCACCTAACTCTATGTTGAATTTCATTGGTTTTATATCAATAAAATGTCCAGCTAACTATATAGGAGGAATTTCAATGGTTTTTTATATGTTAATTCCTAACTATATAAGGCCTAAAACCTATGGTTTTTTTAGTGAATTTCATTGGTTTTTTAAAGGCTAATTCCTAACTATATATACTGTATAACCTATAGTTTTTTCAGTGAATTTCATTGGTTTTTTTAAATGCTAATTCCTACCTCAATAAGGCCAGAAACCTATGTTTTTTTCAGTGAATTTGCAAGGTTTTGAAAATGCTAATTCTATTAGCGGATAACGTTTAAATATGTTAATATCCTTGTGGGACCACCTGAGCAGCCCTAGGGATCCGATTTTTGATGCATGAACGATGGTTGGATGCATGATGGATGAATGATTGTTGGGTGGATGCATGGATGGATGCATGCATGATAGATGGGTGAATTGATGCATGAATGATGGATGGATGCAGGATGGATGGATGGGTGGGTGGATGGATGGGGTGCATGAATAGTGGGTGGGAGGGTGGCTGGGTGTTTTAAATGTCACCCGCCACCACTGCTTTGCACTCTCAATTTGTGTCTGTTAATCACACCATTACGGATCGCTTAAAAAAATACACACCATCCAACAAAAATCCATTGAATAAATGCAGACATCAAAAACAGATTGTTAAACCCGATTTCGAAACTTTAACGTACAGTGTGTGTATAAAATAAAGCTCACACACATTCACTCCGAATGACATCTTGGGATGGAATATCACTTCCTTAATGTACCCCCGCATAATGGTAGTCATTTTAATTTTATCGACCTCAGAAGTATGAAAAGCTGAATGGTATAGGCGGGAATCGAACCCCTGGGTATGGCGTCACACACATATTACCTACAGTTGATACATTAGTCTACAGAGCTTAGACGTGATGTATTTCCTTTTAAACATCATGTTTGCAAAGTAATGCAAAAAGCAGCTTATTCAACGTGCTTATGTTTTATGAGATCATAAACCTGTCACGACATGATAGGTAGCTGCGAAACAGCGCGCGGACCCAAGTATCTGGATAGTAGCCCGGCCTTGTGATGTTCCAGAAACACAGAGTAATGGAGCTGGAGATTCACAAAGAAGAAGACAGTGCATAGTGTCTCATGCTGAGACGGGAGGCCCAGCAGAGCGGGTATAGGGGGAGATTATAGGGGGTGGGGGTCTCCATTATCACACGTGCACGCAGACATGCAGGTGATTATGCCTGAAGTGCTTCTGCAAAGAAACCATCACATGACCAGAAAAGCCGAGCACCTGCTGTCTTCCCTCCCTTCATAGCCATCCCGCGATAATTGCAATTAACTGGAAGTCTTGTAGTGAAAGCAAACATTGTTATGGAGATAATTCCAGCCGATCGCTAATGAGCACTTCACACAACTGGACTCCTTTTCCTGCTATTACACGGGTAGCTTATCTACTACAACGCCCTCCATTCTCCATCAATGCCCCAAGTAATTAGAATAAACACGCCATAATAGCAACTGGCAAGCTAAAAAGTGAATCTGTGAAATCTTGCAGCCTTTCTGTCAGCTCTTCCTCGTCCTCAGAGCCTCCACCTGCCGCCAGACCTATGGTCTTACCACAATACCATCAGCACTGCCAGGAGTGTAATCCTCAGAGCCCCCCAGTATTCTCTGATCCCCACACACAGCGCAAGCACTGCAAGAGCGGAGGAGCCTCTGTCCCCAGCAGTCATTCCCGACACTACCAATGCCCCCTCCACCCTTCTGAGTGTGTGTCTTACTGTGGGCGCCCGCCCACGCCCACGGGGGCATGTGCAGAGAGGTGAGACCGCAAGTGCTGCGACAGAGCTTCATTCCACTCTGCCGTGTGTGAGGAAGTTGCAATCTTGAAATGTTTATTAAACATTCTTATAAAATTTTACATTTATAACGCAACTAAGCAAAACATTTGTGGTCTTTAAAAAATAAAAGTGCAAGCTCACATTCATTGAATATTTTTATGAAAGGATTACTGCTTCTAAATTTCGTGGACAGTCAACAATAGTAGAATAGCAGTTTGGATGCTACATAATTGTATTTGCGCCATCTGCTATTGGTTCTTATTAGAATCACATTTAGCAGTCGCTGCCCCCCAGGTTGGCCAAATGCCAGGGCATACGAAACAGTCTCAAAATGCAGAAAAAGAAATCAAATATTCCTTGTTGTAAAGGGATTTCAATCATGCAAACTTACAATTTTTCAAACCCCAAAGAAACTCCACCATTTAGTTCTAAAAACTTTCCTATGGAAATTATGGAGGGCTGAGCTGCAATCATCAGCAGTTTTTTACCCACCCTCATTTTCCCCCACAAGCCATGTAAAAGGCACAATTTATACGTGGTAGCACCAGGTTGCTTGTGTGCGTCACAACTGCTCTGGTGAAACAAATTGATATGCATGCAGTAACTATCAAATCACACTTTCCAATAGAAATATCTTTAATCAATTAATAGTGTACATAGCAGTATTGGCCGCAAAGGTCTGGTCTGTCCACTCTTCCTACCCAAAGGTTGCACCACAGTTGGGGCATCTTCTCTGCTTTAACGCGAGGCAAAAGAGAATACCAATAGGGAAGAATATTATCGCACACAGAATCCCGCAGCAGGTGAAGTCATCCTCCAACCCTGCACGCTGGGCATCCGCCAACCACAACAACGGAGGTGGTAGTAGTCGGCTGCTCAATGATCGTATATGTGCTTGGATATGGCGGGTGTGGGAGTGGAGTAGCATAACCTGTGGCCACGGCGTTGGGGTAGGGGTACGGAGGCGGCGCCTGGAAGCCCGGCTGGGCTGGCTGGAAGCCCGGCGGCGGCGGGTTAATGGTCCCGTAGCTGTGCTGCCCGTAGCCCTCCTGCCCCGCAGGGCTATAGGCGGGCGGTCGCTGCTCCAGCAGGGGCTTGTTATCCATGCTCCTCCCGGCAGCTCTGTTCCGCTGCCTCCCCGGGCACTCCTACCTGCTGATCCTGCTGTTCCCTGCCCGGCTCCACGGCAGCCACAAACTCACAGCAAACTCCCAGCAGCGGAGGAAGCGGCCGTGCTCTGCTGCTGAGGTAGTCACGAGACTGCAGTCCGGCTGAGGCTCTCTTGTTCGGGAGACCGGGCGGTACCGGGCGGACACATCGAACGCTTCCCCCAGGCAGGGGGAAGCGGAAACCAAGTCCTCCCGGCCCCGCCCACAACCAGGCGGCGGCGGCCATCTTGAGGCGGCTCGGGCCGCGGCGGTGATCTCGGGGGTAAAACGAGGAGTGGGCACCCTCAAAATCTAAATAAAACACATAAAAATTAAAGAGAGAAGCCCCCCAAGCCCCCCCCCAAGCCCCGCCCAAAAAAAAAAATCGCGAAAAAGCGCGAGGGGCGCGCACGCGTTCGCGCTTATAGATATATAATTGATTTCTCTTCTAATTTTCTCAGGAACCACTGGAGGGATTTACACGATTTTACCAAAAGCGTGATCTGCATACCGGACACTACCATTTTGACAAGTTTGGTGTAATTCCCTTCAGCGGTTCAAGCTGTAGCTGAGTCTAAAGGTCCTATGGAAATTAACATGGGGAAAACACGTTTTGGGACCCCCCTTTTTTCTCAGCCCCCACTTGACGAATCCCCCCCAAATTTTCAGGGAAGGAGCGGAGTGAAGCGAGCCATCTTCTTTGAGAAATTTGCGAAGATTCATCAACCAGGGCCAAAGTTATTCCCAATAGAATGTTGGGGATTTCCTATGGAAACAGGTCCTAACTATATATAGCTACTGGCGACCGCCAGTATGTAATATATATATAATCATATATACATATATATATATATATATATATATATATATATATATATATATATATATATATATATATATATATATATATATATATATATATATATATATATATATATATATATATTCACTGAAAAAACCATAGGTTATAGACCATATATAGTTAGGAATTTGCATTTACAAAACCTTGAAAATTCACTGAAAAAACCATTGGTTATAGACCATATATAGTTAGGGATTAGCATTTTGAAAACCTTAATTTACTCGCACAAAACCATAGAAATTCGCATATATAGTTAGTTGCAATAACTATATATCGCGCACCCGCAATCCACTGCTGATGATGTCACATATTACATCATTCATGACATGGTCAGTGACATCACTGATGACATCACTGATGACATCTCAAATGACATCACTGATGACATCTCAAATGACATCACTGATGACTTCACTGGTGACAACATCCAGTGACTGTATGTTTCTGTAAACTTAAAATATGTCTTACATATTGAAGAATGAGTGGATGTATAAGTGTTTGGATGAAGGATTTAGTAGGTACATGACTGACTGTATGAGAGAATGATTAAATGTGTCTCACTGAGTGCATGGGTTAGTGACTAAACTGTCTTAATTTGTGCATCATTATTTCTGTAGTTCTGTAAACTGCTGCATGTGTTGGTCAGTAGCTATATGAGTAACTATATGGGTTATTGATTGGTTGCCCAAATATTTGTATGGGAGAGTGAGTGTGTGTGTGGGGGTGGATGGGAGGTGTGTGACTCTGTGCATAGATGTGTGAGCAGTTGATTCACTAGATGTATGGGTTCAAAAGTGCATGTGGAAACAGCTGTATGGGCGGTTGACTGTCTGCATGAGTGTATTGGTGAGTGATTGGATTTCTCAGTGCTACATGTCAAAGTAAGTACATATGTAAAACACAGTACATGTAAGAGTTGACATATATAAATAACTGTGCATAAGAGCCAGTGAATGTGTGAGTGGCTGTATGGATCATTGTGAACTTGTATCAGTGATTGTATAAGAGAGTAAATATGTGTTAGTATATGTTTGATTAAGTAAGGTGTGTATAACTGTATAGTTGAGGAAATGGAGGTGTGATTGATTCTTTGCATGACTGACTAGGTGTGTGAGTATTTCCATGGATGAGTGACAGTCTGTGAGTGTCTGTTTACACTGATTGTATTTAAGGTTATATTAGAGTCTGAAGAGGTTCATCGTATTATCACATGAATGATGTGGGAGACAGCAAATAACCGCCGCCACTCAGAGTCACTCGAGGGCAGAAAAGGCAACAGTAATCACCGCCGCCACCGCCAAGAGTCAAAAAGGCATCGGACTCCGTGCCGCCGCTCCGGGGTACTACAACTCCGGGCAGGCCTCGCGGCGGCGCGTGCAGAGTGACGGGGACGCGCCAGAGAGCGCCAACGGACCCATAAAGGTCGGAGAATCCCGGCAGAGCGGGGGAGACAGCAAATAACTGCCGCCACCGCCGAGAGTCACTCGAGGGCAGAAAAGGCAACAGTAATCACCGCCGCAACCGCCAAGAGTCAAAAAGGCATCGGACTCCGCGCCGCCGCTCCGGGGGACTACAACTCCCGGCAGGCCTCGCGGCGGTGCGTGCAGAGTGACGGGGGACGCGCCAGAGAGCGCCAACGGACCCATAAAGGTCGGAGAATCCCGGCAGAGCGGGGGAGACAGCAAATAACCGCCGAGAGTCACTCGAGGGCAGAAAAGGCAACAGTAATCACCACCGCCACCGCCAAGAGTCAAAAAGGCATCGGACTCCGCGCCGCCGCTCCGGGGGACTACAACTCCCGGCAGGCCTCGCGGCGGCGCGTGCAGAGTGACGGGGGACGCGCCAGAGAGCGCCAACGGACCCATAAAGGTCGGAGAATCCCCGCGTCGCGGGACGCCCGGGCCCTCTACGGCCCTCATCGGCACGAGTAGGCCAGGCTAGGCCACCTCCCTAAAATTCATCATTGTGCACCAGGGATTAGTTCCTGTCAGTTTATTGTGAGTGGTGGTGTTAATGCCTTTGGTTGACCGCCTCCTAAGTCCTAGTTATCCAGACGGGGGTCGGCAAGTAGGCTGTATAGCTGCCACCGAATCGCCCAGGAGCTCGGAAAAAGGAGGGGGCCTTCGCTGATAAGTTGATAGCAGATAAAACACCTCAACGAATCAGGAAACGAGTCCGCTGGATATCTGCACAAGGCGTTGAAGTAAGACTTTTGTTTTAACTTTGAGAGCAATACCTTGTCATTTTATTGAGTTGTGGGCGTAAGACTATCACACACCTTTGTATAATTATGACTAAAAGAAATCATCACATGGCATCTGAAACACCAAAGAACACCATGGAAAACTACCTTATTCAAGTGGTTAACAAGATAAACAGTGAGCACAGACAATCGTTGGGTCTGTCCCAGTCACCTATTCTCCCTCCCATGAGCCCACCCACTTCCTCACAAACAAATGAGTCTCTGCTATTAGACTCCAACAATGATGCCCATGAAACAGCTTCCCCAGTAAATGTTAATATTGATACCAGTGCAGCTAATGTGGCGGACATTGAGCCACATGCGGACAATGATTTAGATGCACAGGTTGTCATTGAGGTTGAAGAAAATAATGAAAAAGAAGAAGTGGAGGACGAACCACCTGTAAAGCAGTCCTCATGGGCAGTTAGAGCCTGTCGCAGATTTCAAAGTAAACGTGGGGGGGCACGTTCAGGAAAAAACAAGGTTACATCACCGCTAAAGTCAAAAAGTACTTGCCAGAACAATGAGGAGAACAATCTGAGGGAAATATTGGATGAGGACCTAATGTCAAGAATAGCGGAGCTGTTAGAAATAAAAATTCAGACTATTATTAAGCCACTTATTAGCAAGATTGATAAACTCTCTGCAGAGATAAAGAAATTGGGAGGTACACAAAATGTATTAGCAGATGCGATAGGAAATGTTTTAAGTAATGTTAATAAGGGCCGTGATTGCCCAAAGGAAGATAATGAATCTGCGTTAACATCAGATGCTACCCCACCAGGGCCAACTCTTCCAGAATGCCCACAAATTGGCCATATTATCAATGACTTGCCACTAGAAGCCCCAATTGTTCAATTAACTGATCCACCACATGTCACAGTGCCCCCTAGTTCTGAAGAAAATTCAACACAATTTGTAGTTGAAGCATCACCGTTGGTATTAGTGCTAGCCAATACACCAACCCTACCACCGGGTCAAACCGAGTCAGCCTCGTCACTAATAAGCAAGGCACTATACTGGCTGTCAAATAATATGCGGATAGCAGAGGGGGGCGAACAACGGCTGGCTGACGAAATTAAAATGGCAAGGAGGGTTGGATGGATAGGAAATAAGCAAAAAAAATGGAAGGGCGACTGTGTGATATTACATTTTTCAACTCCAGCTGCTCTTCCTGATATTCTATCCAATATTCTTCCACCACAAAGAAGAAGTAGTTCTATAATCCCCCTTACATTAGAATTCTTTTATAATGAGTCGCAAAAAGCCAACAATCATAAGCCCCTGAAGCCAGCTTGGTTAGCGAGAGATAATGGATGGGGTGGGGGACCTACAATGTTTGACACAAACTATGCTTCCAAAAACAGGGCTGGCCCATGGCAAGTCAACCAACATAACACTCCTCATCATATTACTCCAGGGCAAAACTGGAACCTAATGGGTAGACGAGGGCCTGGTATACTAGCTAACAACTGTGGGACCTTAGGTAATGGCAATTATAACGGAGGATGGCCAGGTATGCAGCAGAATTTATTGTATCCTAATACCCCAGCACCCATGGGCAATGGCAACTATAATGGAGGATGGCTGGGTACTCACCAGAATCCACCTTTTCCTATTACCCCTGCACCTAGATGGAATGTACCTGCAAATGGTTGGAGTTTTGGGGCCCCATCTTATAATTGGGGAGTCAGCACCTCAAATAGGTTTGAGGCCCTAGCTGGTTTAGCTGATTGCGATTGACTTGATGGAGGGGCTTTGACAATGTCATGTGGCACAAATCACACATATCCTGGCTTGCATCCTGAAGTTGCACCAAAGCAGATTGCACTTGTCAAAAGTTCTCAACAGCTACTGTATCCTGCTGACACAATGGCACAAACACCACATTTAGATGTAACTGGGTCAACTACACTACAGCAGGTAACAGAGAAACTAGGCGTTCTAGGAATAACAACAATTATCTGTTGGAACATTGCAGGTCTGAAAAAAAATATTTCAGATCCGGCCTGGCATGACTATCTGGCTAGTGGGGATTTAATTATGTTCCAGGAAACCTGGGGGCTCGAGAATTACTTTAAGGTTGATTATAGATCTTTTTTCATCCCCGCTGTAAATACAAATGGGGGAAGACCTTCTGGCGGCCTAACAATTTGGGTGAAAATTACAGGAGGCCTGTCCTTCAAGCAAATTGATACAAATAATCCCGACCTTTTATTACTTGAGTTAAAAAACACTAGGGGTTGTAGCATTTACTTGATCAATATCTATAGTAGACCACATCGATCATATAAAGAATCAACAGTTGTAACCCACCTGAGTAATATTGTGGTGGGGTTTGATCAAAATGCAAAAATGATTATAGGTGGTGACTTTAACAGAGGTTTTGAACCTATAATAGGTCTAGAAGACATCTATAAGGATGAGGACAGTGCCAATAATATCCCTTTAGTTGACACAAATTATAAAGCACCTTGTACAGTGAGTGCATTACAACTATTGAATTTGACTCTAGAGTCAGGCCTACGTGCCTGCAATGGGCGGTTGCCATCAGATTTCCCCAGCAAACCAACATTTACCAGAGGGGCGAATCCCAGCCATTTAGATTATTTGTTAGTTTCTCTGAATTTATGGCCCATGATCATCGACCTAATGGTGGATGACCGCACAGAAAGTGACCATTATCCCTTGACTTTATCTGTCCAGACTCAGATCTTTAAAACCCTTGACAAAAGCGTTAATAGTACAGTTTCCTTGCCACAGGACCCTCTAGTGGCAAATAACCGTAGATCCCTGAAGTGGCCAGTGGTATTAGACAACACAAAAACCATTAGTCAAATCTATAATGTATTTGTGAGGGATATGTCTTCTCTCTTAGGAAATAGTACTGTCATCCAAAATCCTTGTCTGATAGAATCCCATGAACATTTAATTAACCAACTTGGCGAGATCCTGACTAGGGCGGTAAAAAGATCATATAACGCCCCAAAGAGTAAACAAATAGGGATTACCTGGTACAACCAGGAATGCCGGAAAGCTAAAACAGACCTAATTACAGCGGTCAGGGGGGATTCAGCGGATATTGTGAGAATTAAGAGAGCCCAGTATAAAAGAACCCTATTAATGGCCAAAAAAGAGTGGGACGAAAGGGTTTGGTCAGATTTGTTGGACGCATGTAAGTGTAAAGATCAGACCTCCTTCTGGAGCCTCATTGCTAGAGGCACCAGGGGGGCGACTGAATGCAAAGACAAATTCTTAGAGGAGAAAACATGGGTCGAGCACTTTACCTCGTTATATTCTTGCGAAAGTTCAGGCGAGATTGAAGGCTGGGACAGTTTGCAGGCTCCTTTGGCAGCGCATGACACACCTCTTGTCTTCTCCTTGACAGAAACAATTCTAGCAATCAAGGCAGTTAAGCCAGGGAAAGCGCCAGGCCCTGACAGAATACCAGGTGATCTTTGGAAACATGAGAATTATATTTGGGCTCCTTATATCAATTTATTATCTAATGATATTGCTTGAGGAGCTCCTGTTCCAGAAACCTGGAAGGGGGCGGAGATTGTAACACTGTTCAAGAAGGGTGATAGGTCAAATCCTTCGCATTATCGGCCTATCAGCCTAATTGACGTGTTGCAAAAAATTTTTGCCCGACAAGTTCTTAGTCGGCTCTCCTCTTGGATTGAAGAACACTCTATCTATACAAAATACCAGGCAGGTTTTAGATCAAAGATAAGCACTGTAGACCAAGTTTTTAGATTTTTATGTTTAGTCTGGAAATATACGATTATAAGAAGTTCCCATATATACGTGGCTTTTGTTGATTTGAAGGCAGCTTTTGATATGGTTCCAAGGGTAGCCCTATGGAAGACATTAAGTAAGATGGGCGTCCCTGGGAATATCCTTCACATTTTAATCAGACTCCACGAGAATAATTACGCACAAGTTAGATGGGGACCAAATGGAGAAGTCAGTGAGAAAATAAAAATAGCAAAGGGGGTAAGGCAAGGGTGCGTAATGGCACCTACCTTATTCTCTTTATACGTCAATGACATTCCCGATGCTCTTTTGGGCTGCGAGCATGACTCTCCCAAATTGAGCGGGCAAGCCGTTCCGGCATTATTGTTTGCAGACGACACCATTTTAATTTCCCAGACACCCAGGGGGCTCCAAAACCTTTTAAATACATTTAGTTTGTATTGTCACGACAAGGAATTAGAAATTAATTCCTCAAAAACAAAAGTCATGACAATCAACCCTCATAAAGGTTTTAATAAGGTTTTTAAGATAAACAATGAACCTATTGAAGAAGTCCCCAATTTTAAATACCTGGGTATTATTTTAGACAGCCACGTCACATGGAAAACACAATTGGAGAACTCAAAATTAAGGCTGACCCAAAATCAGTGTCCGATTTTAAAGAGGCATAAGAATAGCCATTTCAAAGCAGTCTCACCAGCCATTGAATTATTTAAATACAAAGTGCAATCATCTTCACTTTATGGCGCGGACCTTTGGGCCTATGCTTTAAAGGATACTTTTCGAGTGAGGGAAAATTCCTTCATTAGGCAACTTTTAGGGGTACCTGGGTCAACACCACTGACACCCGTATTATGGGATCTTAACTTTTGACGTACAGATGACTATGCTTCTCTTCGTCCGCTGCTCTATTGGGTCCGCTTATGGTCCGTTGAGGAGCTGGCTGATTATAGAGAAGCATTGAAAGAGATATTGGCTATAAGGAATACTATGCATTTGCCATGGTTAGAGTACGTCAAAAAATGGTTTGAAAAACTAGGGTTAAGTGACTTTTGGTTTTATCCTGATTCCCTCACAAATAGCTCAAAAAAGATCTTGAAGCAAAGGTACTGGGACTATATTAGAGATTCAGTGTTATCAAACCCCAGTACAGGGACTCTAACCTCGAAATTTTTTGAAATTAAAATGACTATGCAATTAGAGCCCCTTATGGATGAAATTTACCCTCCACTGGCCAAAAGCCTATATTTAAAGTTCCGGTATGGTATTCTGCAATTAAAAGAAAGGACAACTAGCTGGAACTGTAATAAGGGGTTGGCCGGGGCCGCTGGCTCTGATATATGTGAGTTTTGCGAGATGGGGCTGAAAGAGGATGAGTCCCATGTTTTATTTATATGCCCAGCATACCTTAAAGCCAGGAAAAAATGGCTTAAGCCAATCTGCAAAAGGTTAGGCCTTAGACAAATTAAGGTTGGACTTAGAATTTTTAAGGGAGACACTGCACAACCGATTGTGTTCAGCCTAAGCCGTTTTCTCTTATGTGTAGCCTTGATTAGGAGGATGAAAAACCAAAAAACCTAATGAAATAGGCTACTTCACCATGTTATTGAGTCATCTGTTAGCTGCTAAAGTGCTGCTTGCTCTACTGTTCTGGTGTATATCTTTTTAACAAAAACAGATGTTTAATTTATTGTTTTATTATTCTGTATATTTATTTAGTGTTCTGTATACTAGAGGGGCCAATTAAGATCTAGTCAAACTTAAGTGGATGATTTGGAAAATGAATTGAATTCTATGTATTTTATGCAAAGGAAATGTGTTGATATTTTTATCCACCGCTATTTTATTATTATGTATTTATATTGTGATATGATGTATTATGATTGAATGTATTGCATCTTACAAGGTTTTTTAAACCGAATAAAGATTGAAATGAAATGAGATGTGATCAGTAATGTCAAATGAGATGTTATCAGTGATTTCATCAGTGATGTCATTTGAGATGTCATCAGTGATGTCATCAGTGATGTCATTTGAGATGTCATCGGTGATGTCATTTGAGATGTCATCAGTGATGTCATCAGTGATGTCACTGACCATGTCATGAATGATGTAATATGTGACATCATCAGCAGTGGATTGCGGGTGCGCGATATATAGTTATTGCAACTAACTATATATGCGAATTTCTATGGTTTTGTGTGAGTAAATTAAGGTTTTGAAAATGCTAATCCCTAACTATATATGGTCTATAACCAATGGTTTTTTCAGTGACTTTTCAAGGTTTTGTAAATGCAAATTCCTAACTATATATGGTCTATAACCTATGGTTTTTTCAGTGAATTTCATTGGTTTTTTTAAAGCTAATATCTATAGCTGTAAAATATATTCTTTATTACGTGACGTATCACGTAGCCACGTGAGACGCCTCATGACACGTCGCATAAACGTGACGTATCGTCTATGCAGCGCAAACAAAACCCGTAACGTAAGCGCGCCAGAGCACGCTTACAGATATATATATTGTTTTTTTAACCTTAATTAGACAAAATCCACAAGTGCACATATCTTGAGGCCTTGCAAAGGCACATCAAACAAACAGTCCCTACAATTTTGCCAAGTTTGGTGGAAATCTATTCCTTTACATTTTATTTTACTGTTTCTCTTGGTTTTCCCCTTGTTACGCTTACCGGAACGCTACCCGGTACGCAAACCGGACGCTCCAAAAACACAAGATGTCGGACTCCCGTTACGCTGCCGGTTAGCTGCCCGGTTGGCGTACCGGGAAGTGCCTCTACCGCGAAAAATCGCAATTATTTTTTCTTTTGCCCCGCGGGGCACTTTAATATCCCCCTCATCAATCCTAGGGGGTCAGGAGGGGTCTACCTTGCCCCCTTTCCTTCATTTCCCCCTTCGTTTTTCACCACCTCTTGTCTCTCGATCCTACCGAGAGACAAGATGGCGGCCGCTCCGGACTGTTTACAATGTTGACAGCCAATCAACTTCTCCTCAGACTCCCGTTACGCTGCAGGTTAGCTGCCCGGTTCACGTACCGATTTGCAACTTTACGACAAAAAATAGCAATTTTTTTTATTTTTTTTATTTTGGCCCCGCGGAGCACTTTAATATCCCCCTCATCAATCCCAGGGGGTCAGAAGGGGTCTACCTTGCCCCCTTTCTTTCATTTCCCCCTTCGTTTTGGCCTCCTCTTGTCTATCGATCCTACCGAGAGACAAGATGGCGGCCGCTCCGGACTGTTTAGAATGTTGACAGACACCGGAGAGCCAATCAGCTTCGCTTCGCAAAGCTCCGTTACGCGAAAAGTACGCGAACTGGTGCGCTATCCCGTACGCTGTCACAGATATATCTGTTTTTTTAAATGTTAATTTCTCAAAATCCACTGGAGTACATATATTGAGACCCAGCAAAGGCACATCGGGCTAACAGTCCCTACAATTTTGCCAAGTTTCGTGCAAATCCATTCAGCCGTTCGAGCTAAAAGTGAGGCCAAACGCCCTATGGAAAAATGAATGGGAAAAACGCGTTTTGGGACCCCCCTTTTTTTCTCGGCCCCCCCTTGACGGAACCCTCCCAAATTTTCAGGGGCTGCTCAGAAAGAAGATTTCAGCCGATTCCGTCCACAAACGCCAAAGTTATTAGACATCGAATTTTCAAAAGTTCCATAGAGAAAAAATCCTAACTATATATACCTACTGGCTATCGCCAGTAGGTAATATATTTATATATATATATATATATATATATATATATATCCAAGGAAGTTCTTTGGCGCTAAGCTGATCTGGCCCCTTGCAGCGGCGGGCTTCGGACGGGATCGCCAATCCCACAATACTCCAACTTATTCGTCCACAGGTCAGAAAGAACGATGTCCAAGCCTCAGTTGTATGCAAAAATGGATTTAATTCACATCCCACTCGACGCGTTTCGGGAAAGCCTTCCCTTTGTCACGAGTACATTGGTCAGTTACATCCATACTTTTAAAGAAAATCACATGACTTAATTGCATGATAAACATAGCCAACAGACTACCAACACATCCTATGTCTGGAGCTATGCATTGCGCCTTGTGTTTCCATTATTTGGGCTAAAGTATGCTTATAACATGTTAATACAATTGAATGTTTCAATCCATCATTATTACCCATATTCTGTAACGGATGATTATTATTCAGGCAGCATGTGAAAAGCATTATATCTCGAGTCATAATTGTATCCTGTATTGCGCTCTTCATAATTACTGCATTGAGCATTATGCAGAACTTATAATTAAAACTGCTCTGTTTAAATAAAACATCCTACTTAAACAAACGTCATTCAAAAGAAATTCGTAAATGAGAAAATCAAATTGACGCGGCAGCTTAGCAGCCTCGAACCCGTGGTCAGGCATACGCTCCTGGTTGCCGAGTGCTCGCGCTATAGGTTGAGCTACCGTTGCTCTCAGCTTTCTGCCACATATTATACGTTACAGTTGCATTTGGGTTCCCACATTGGGCTGTTTGTATTGAATGCTTTCACTATTTGCATGCGCGATTTCGCCCAAGTGGGCATGCCTATTTTGTCACCCTTTCGTCAATATCATGCTTGGATCTTGACTCTTTCGTGAGATTCATCAATCAAGTGATTTACTAGTTCATTTTGGGCATCTTGAAGCATACTGGCACACATAATTAGAACCGGCGCCTTCTCACACTCTCCCACAATGTTTGGTACCTGTGACAAAAATAAATATAAAACAGTGTTACATAAATTTCAAACATGTCACATCTTTCATACTTTCATATTTAAAATTTCCAAGGAATTAAGAGCAGTTTTGACAGAATTTTGTACGCACAGACTCATCCCAGGTGCACACCTAAGCCTTCATCACAGTTATGTCCTTGTGGTTGCATCAGTTGGTATTTAATTATGAATCTCGACTCTAGGCGTCTAAGTTCCTGTAGTCGATTCCCGCCTCTTTCTCTTGTTGGCACTTGGTCTAGTGCCACATAAGAGAGAAGGCTATTGTTGCTGTTATGGTGGGACATAAAGTGCCTAGCCATTGGGTACTGCTTGTCCTGATTTTTAATGGCTCTTAAATGTTGCAAGATTCTTTCTTTGACGGGTTTAATCGTGCTGCCCACGTAGTATTTGTTGCACGGGCATTTAAGTGCGTACACCACATGATCTGTATGACAGTTCAAATGTTTGTTGATTTTGAACGGCTCACACATTCCAGACAGCCTCACTTCCTTAGTATTGTGGCTGAATTTGCACGCCTTGCACTTCCCACATACATAGAATCCTACCACCGGGTTCGATCTCTTTTTGGTCGCAATGAGTGTTTGACAGACTTTGTCTTTGAGGCATGTAGGTTTTCTATACGTGATTTGGGGATGGTCTCTAATGCTACAAGAGATATCCTTGTCAGTCTTAAGGGTGCCCCAAAATTTGTTGAGTGCCCCTCTTACTTTTTGGGTTTGGGAGTGATAATCGGTAATGAATCTCACTCCGTCCTTTTCTTCATTGGTATTGGTTTCAGAGGGTTTGGTGTTCTCTCTCTCTTGCACCTTCCGTATTGCTTCCTTAATGCATTTTTTGCTGTACCCTCTTGACTTGAATCTGGTACACATTATGTCTCTTTCTATCTCATAATCTGATTGCCTGGTACAATTTCTCTTGGCTCTCAAAAGTTCGCCAAAGGGTATTGAATTGACCAGATTGCGGGGATGGCAACTCTGTGCGTGTAGGAGACTGTTGCCTGCAGTCTCCTTCCTGTACAGAGTTGTCGTGAGTTTATTTTCATCAATGCTGACTTTTAGGTCTAGAAAGTCAACAGTTCTTTCACTGATGTGGCTAGTGAAAGTCAAATTAAGTTCATTAACATTCAAGGTTGCCACAAATTCCTCTGCTTGCTCCTTGGTACCATCCCAGATCACAAAAATGTCATCTATGTACCGGAGCCATGTGCGCACTCCGGTACCGAATGGATTCAGTTTGCTCACAATGAGTTCCTCCCACCATCCCAGATAGATTCCAGCAAAACTAGGAGCAAAACAAGTGCCCATAGATGTGCCAAGCAGTTGGTGGTAGATGGTACCATTGAACAGAAAATAGTTCTGGGTCAGGCATATGTGGATCATTTCTAAGATCATCTCGGTATGGAACAGGTAGGATAAGGACCTTGTATTCAGAAAGTGTCTGCATGCCTTGATTCCTAGTTCATGGGGGATGTTAGTATATAAGCTGTTTACGTCTAAAGTCATCAGTAAACAGCTTGGGGCTACTTCAACATCAGATATTTTCTTTAGGAAATCACCTGAGTCTTTTAAGTAGGAAGGTAGCCCTTGGACTATTGGTTGCAGAAAATGATCTACGTATCTTGAAGTGTTTTCAAGGTTGCTACCCCTTGAGGACACAATCGGCCTGCCTGGGGGATTGGTAGGGTTTTTGTGCAGTTTTGGGAGTAAGTACAGAGCTGGAATTTTTGGGAATTTACAGTTAAGGAAATTGAACTCCTCCTTCTCTATTAATCCCTGATTGCGCCATTCACTCAGTTTCTCACGGTACGCCTGGTTCTTACTCTCATACACTTTCTTACTGCTTTTCTCATACTTAGTGGTGTCACACAATTGTTTCATACCTTCTTGAATGTACATTTCTCTAGACATAATGACAATGTTTCCCCCTTTATCAGATTTCTTAATGACAATGTTGTGATCATTACTCAAACTCTCAATAGCTAGTCTGTGATTCATATTAAGATTACTCTTCCCCCGCATGTTGTTACAAGCAAGTTTCTTAAATTCCGTAATAACACCCTTCTCAAAGACATCAATAGCTTCATTATTGATCATTGGTAGAAAAATGGATTTGGGTTTGAATCCACTCTTACTACTGAGGTCTAGCCTCACATTCTCATTGATCAGATTTAGAGTTGGGGTTTCAATTGTATTAGAGTTTCCTGCAAGATCATGCAGGACTTGAATCATTTCTGCATCCCCAATTAGTGCTGCACTAGGAGTCTCAGAGATAGTTCCTGGTTCACTGTTCAATCTTGTAGCGAACCATTTCCTCAATCTGAGTTTCCTAGTGAATTGAAACAGATCAATGCGGCTCTGTGTGTAATTAAAGTTAGAGGTGGGGCAAAATGTTAAACCAAGGGACAGTACCTCTATTTCTGCGCTGGTCAGGCTTCTGTCGGAGAGGTTAATTACTGTCTTTGTGTCCTTCATTTGGATTTCTTTTGGCCCCTTGTTCTGGTTCCCACTGGGCTGGATATGTTGTCGTCTGTTAGATTCAATCTTTTTCCGCCTCTGCCTCCTCTTCCTCGTCCTCTTGTTCTGGCGGTTGATGCTTTGCTCTGGGATTCCTGTCTGCCTTTGGCCACGAGCGAGTACTCCGTTAAAATTTTGTCTTTTGGGCTAAGGAATCCAGGCCCCATTTCATTCGGTTGTGCAGTGTCGTCATCATTCTCTTCATTCTGCACTCCTTCATTAGTCTCAGGTCTTGCAGCTCCACCCATTGCTCCCGCTGCCATCACAGCCTTCATTGTGTCAGCTCTTAGGTGGTCATATTTTTTAGAGAAAGTGAGGACTTGGCCTCTCTCGTAATCCATACGGTCTCTCAAAAACTTTCTTTGTTTTTTCTCTTTTATCTCTTTTTCAAGGGTTTCAAGTTTCTTTTCTAGTTTGCTCATTTCTGTGTCGAATTCCTCTTTGGTACACAGTTTAGTTAGCTCCTCTGTAATCTTTTGAATATCCAATGCACATTTCTCACAGTCTTTATTTGCATATTTTACCAAGAGTTTCAGCATAATGGTGGAACACTCATGGCTATTGGTATATATATATATATATGATCGCCACACTTCGCTGTTTCAAACAAAAGATAGACGGCACTCCAAAGTCTTTTGTCCAGAAAATAATTTTATTGGCAGACCCCCGCCCCCTCGACACAAAAAAAATAAAAAAATGTATATATATATATATATATATATATATATATATATATATATATATATATATATATATATATATATATATATATATATATATATATATATATATATATATATATGTATATATATATTACCTACTGGCGGTCGCCAGTAGGTAGTTATAGTTAGGATTTTTTTCAATGCAAAAGCTCAACATTCTATTGGGAATAACTTTGGCGCCGGTTGAGGCATATGCCTGAAAATTTCCTCAAATTTGCCTTGTGGGGCTCCGGTACTTCCCCGAAAGTTTGGGGGGGGATTCGTCAAGCGGGGGCGGAGATAAAAGGGGGGTCTCAAAACGTGTTTTCCCCATATTAATTTCCAAAGGGCGGTCGACCTCACTTTTAGCCCGAACGGCTGAATGGATTTCCACCAAACTTGGCAAAATTGTAGGGACTGGTAGCCCAATGTGCCTTTGCTATGTCTCAAGATATGTGCTTCAGTGGTTTTTGAGTAATTTAGGTTCAAAAAAATATATATATCTATAGGCGCGCCCCGGTACGCGCACCGGGGAGCGCACTGGGCGTGCTACGCGACTTGCGCGCGGAAAGCTGATTGGCTGATTAGCTCTCGGGTGTCTGTAAACATTCGAAACAGTCTGGAGCAGCCGCCATCCTGTGTCTCGGTAAGATCGAGACACAAGAGGTGGCAAAAACAAAGGGGGAAATAACCATAAGGGGGCAGAGTAGACCCCCCTGACCCCCTAGGTTTGATGTGGGGGCTATAAAAGGGGCCGCGGGAAAAAAAATATATTAATTTTTTCGATTTGCGTGGGGGGAGCGCCTGGTACGCACACCGGGGAGCGGACCGGGGAGCGTAGCATGGGGAAAACCCAGTTTATTCACTGCGTCAGCTTTAGGACCCTTTCTTGCGTCAATACGCCCCTTTTGCATACATTACACCTGACGTAGGTATAATGTGGCGCAGGGGTTTACAAAGTGACGCATCTACCTAGATGCGTCACTTTGTAAATATGACTCAATAAGCTGCATTTTTTTACAGCACTGGTGCGTCACAAAAAATGACGTACCGGTGGCGTAAAAGTGACGCAGGCCTTATAAATGAGGCCTTCAGTCTTCTACTCATGCGTCATATTAAATATATGACGTATTATGTCGCAAGTACTTACAGATACGTCAGTATTTCAGACGTATCTGTAAGCGCAAAAGTGATGCATTGCTGGAGTGTGTCACAAAAATGAAGCAACTCCAGCAATGCATCCTTTCACATGGGGCCAGACCCATGTGAAAGGGCCTGTATCAGTCTTACGCCTGCTGTGAAAAAGGCGCAAGATTTTGACGCAACAGCGTCATAAAAGTGACGCAGTGATATCTCATAGATTTCACTGTGTCACCTCTTGCGTCAATACGTCCCTTTTGCATACATTACACCTGACGTAGGTATAATGTGACACAGGGGTTTACAAAGTGACGCATCTACCTAGATGCGTCACTTTGTAAATATGACTCAATAAGGTGCATTTTTTACAGCACTGGTGCGTCACAAAAAGTGACGTACTGGTGGCGTAAAAATGACGCAAGGCCTCATAAATGAGGCCTTCAGTCTTCTACTCATGTCGCAAGTACTTACAGATACGTCAGTATTTCAGATGTATCTGTAAGCGCAAAAGTGATGCATTGCTGGAGTGTGTCACAAAAATGATGCAACTCCAGCAATGCATCCTTTCACATGGGGCCAGGCCCATGTGAAAGGGCCTGCATCAGTCTTATGCCTGCTGTGAAACAGGCGCAAGATTTTGACGCAACAGCGTCATCAAAGTGACGCAGTGATATCTCATAGATTTCACTGCGTCACCTCTTGCGTCAATATGTCCCTTTTGCATACATTACACCTGACGTAGGTATAATGTGGCACAGGGGTTTACAAAGTGACCCATCTACCTAGATGCGTCACTTTGTAAATATGACTCAATAAGGGGCATTTTTTACAGCACTGGTGCGTCACAAAAAGTGACGTACCGGTGGTGTAAAAATGACGCATGGCCTCATAAATGAGGCCTTCAGTCTTCTACTCATGCGTCATATTAAATATATGACGCATTATGTCGCAAGTACTTACAGATACGTCAGTATTTCAGATGTATCTGTAAGCGCAAAAGTGATGCATTGGTGGAGTGCGTCACAAAAATGATGCAACTCCAACAATGCATCTTTTCTTACCCTTCCTCACCCCTGTTCCTTTTCTACATTTTCTTTGAATATCCACATTCCCCATGTTCACTCTTCTTCTCCTTACTTTCCTTCCCAACACTCACCTTCTTTCAGTCCCCCTACTTCACTTCCTTTCTCCTCTCATACCTTTCTGTTTTTTACTCATTTTTCTTTCCATTATCAATGCACTCCACTTCACTTACTCTTTTTCATTTTTTTAAGAATATAGCTCCTTAATGAGAATTGGAGGTAGTTCTGAAAATAACTTTTTTTTTCTTCTTTTTTCTTTTTTTAGAACAAAAACAAAAACAGGGAATGGAAACTGCTCAACAGGAGCAAAACAATAAAATAAAATTAGGACTGGGAACGGCAGCGATGGTTCTCCAGTGATCAAACCATGAGCAGAACACTTTGCTCCCCATAGCAAAGTAGCTGATCACAGTATCTGCATTTAAGGACGCCTTTGTTAAATGCAGGCTGAATGTTCGGAACCAGCTCTTGTGATCTCCCCCTCTTCGATGTTGTTGGTCCTCCGGTGGATGTAGTGGCCCCATCACTGGGAACCTCTTGTGCCAGAGCCCTGACACTTTCCCGGGAAAAATTCTGGGGGTGCCTCTCTCCACATGGCGAATCATTGTGGAGTTCCCAAAAGAATATTTTTTAATGGGGTCACCCGTGACAGGACTGTGTGACAGATCCTGCACTCCACTTTTGGAGCATTTACCTTCTTTTGGTCTTCTGGTATGGAAAAAAACTTCCATATGAAGTGTTCTTTTACCCGGGGTGAAGGAACCTCTTCATCAATAAATGTCTCTCTGTCATCATCACTGCTGGATTCTCTGGCAGCCATGGAACTCCAAGAAAGATCCAAGAGCAAAAAACAGGTCTTTCAGTCACAAAAGTGAAAGAAGAAGTGAAGGAAATGGGTGGGGATTTCATTCTTTGTAAAAAAAAATGTTAGCAACCAATGAAAAGTGTTATTTTAAGGTCACATGACTTGACGCGCTTACGCTGCGTGCACCGAAGCGCTTCCGGGGGCGCTCACGCGGCTCGAACATAGGCGCTTCCGGGGGCGCCTCCGTGGCGCGAACGAAGGCGCTTCCGGGGGCGCTTACGCGTCGCGCTAAGTGACGTTTTGATAGTTTAACTGAAATGCAAAATTATTTTCATTTCCTTATTCAAAAAACTGCTTTTATATGTATGGTACTAAATGTCTTGCGTTATTATTTACTTTTCATTCATATTTTTTTTTCACGAACGCAAGTAGCGCTCTGGGTGCGCTTTCCGGAGAGCTTACCGGTGCGCACACCCAGAGCGCCCCAGGAAAAAATGCTTAAAAAAAATATATAAAAAATAAAAAATTATAATTAATACTTACACAAAACAGCAAATTTATGAAAAAATCGTAGGTTAGAAACTCGATATAGAAAGGAATTAGCTTTTAAAAAACCTTTGAAATTCACTGAAAAAACCATAGGTTTCACACCAGTTATAGTTAGGAATTAGCATTTAAAAAACCTATTAAATTCACTGAAAAAACCATAGGTTTCACACCAGGTATAGTTAGCTGGAAATTTTACTGACATAAAACCATTGAAATTCCCACGTTATAGTTAGTTGGACTCACTATAACTTGCGCGCCTGCAATGCACTGCTGATGACGTCACATATTACATCACTCATGACATGGTCAGTGACATCACTCATGACATCACTGATGACACCATCCTTGTGACAGAGTGACAGACCTCCTTTCAGTGTAATGTAACCCTTGAAACACATATTCAAAAATAGGAACTAACATTTTCAAAAAAACGGAGATACCCATACCAGTTAAAACAACCAATTCAGTAATTCCACCATCTATATACACATCCACTCATTCATTAACAGTTCTATATAGTCACTCATACATATACTCACTCATCATATGTAGTGATACACCTATACATCCTGTTACACATCGACAGTCATCCAAAAGTAACTCACACACATACTCACACATGCAAATAAACTATTGAACATCCATTTATTTGCATATACAGCTATACACACACTACCACCTTACTTCTAAGGAAACTTACACATACTTACTCTCTTAAACAATCACTTATAGAAACACATACTTATTTAAACAGGAACTCTTACAATCTCTCACTCTCACATATACTCACTTATATACATCAATACTCACATATACTGGATTAAAACATATGTTGTTACTGATAAAGACACTAGTGAGACAGTAATTCACTCACTAACACACACATATACACATTAATCCACCCATACAGTCCTGCACATATGCTGTCTTCAAAACACATACAAACAGTGAGTCAGTCATTGATGCATCTATGTGCTAAGTAATACCCCCACCAAACCATACAGACACTCATACTGATACTAAAAAAAACATCTAATAACCCATATACACACACATGTAGCTACTCACCAACCCATGCAGCCACTTATACACAAAGTGAAACACTGATACATATATTTAAATAATTAAACATTACTCGCTAATAAATGTATTCACTAAGATACACTTAATAAGCCAGTTAACCAATTTTTTTTTTTTTTAAACATCCATTTAGACACTTATTTAAACATTTATTCTTCCATCAACCTTTTTCATATACATATATAAAACATATTTATTTTTCAGAAAGACACATATTCACTGGATGGTGTCATCAGTGATGTCATGAGTGATGTCACTGACCATGTCATGAGTGATGTAATATGTGACGTCATCTGCAGTGCATTGCAGGCGCGCAAGTTATAGTGAGTCCAACTAACTATAGCGTGGGAATTTCAATGGTTTTATGTCAGTAAAATTTCCAGCTAACTATAACTGGTGTGAAACTTATGGTTTTTTCAGTGAATTTAATAGGTTTTTTAAATGCTAATTCCTAACTATAACTGGTGTGAAACCTATGGTTTTTTCAGTGAATATATATATATATATATATATATATATATATATATATATATATATATATATATATATATATATATATATATATATTACCTACTGGCGGTAGCCAGTAGGTATATATAGTTAGGACCTAGTTTCCATAGGAAATCCCCAACATTCTATTGGGAATAACTTTGGCGCTGGTTGATGAATCTTCGCAAATTTCTCAAAGAAGATGGCTCGCTCCGCTCCGCTCCTTCCCTGAAAGTTTGGGGGGGATTCGTCAAGTGGGGGCTGAGAAAAAAGGGGGGTCCCTAAACGTGTTTTCCCCATGTTAATTTCCATAGGACCTTTAGACTCAGCTACAGCTTGAACCGCTGAAGGGAATTACACCAAACTTGTCAAAATGGTAGTGTCTGGTACGCAGATCACGCTTTTTGTTAAATAGTGTAAATCCCTCTAGTAGTTCCTGAGAAAATTAGAAGAGAAATCAATTATATATCTATAAGCGCGCACGGTGCGCGCACCCCGCAATTTTTCGCGTTTTTTTGGGGGGGGGGTTGGGGGGCTTCTCTCTTTCATTTTAATGTTTTTATTTTAATTTCGAGGGTGCCCACCCCTCATTTTGGCCCCCGAGATCACCGCCGCCGCCCGAGCTGCCTTAAGATGGCCACCGCCTGGTTGTGGGCGGGGTCGGGAGGACATGGTTTCCGCTTCCCCCTGTCTGGTTTTCCATGGGCGGAGTTTCGTTTTTTCCATTCCCTCCCCTTTCACTTAAAGTGATTTGTTTCTGGAGCTATTCCCGCCCCCTCCGTGTGCTTTCCCGCCCCCCCCCTCCCCTCCTCTCGTCCTCGTAGGTGCTTGTTAAGATTTATCCGGGGCCTGAGACTGCCCTAGAAATCGCCGCCCGCATCTCCAGAGCCACGGAGACCAAACCGAAGGGGCAGCTAGCTGATTGGTGGCTGGCACGCAGGAGCCGTGCTCTGATAGGCTGCTGGCACGAAGGAGCCGCGCTCCGATTGGTCAAGGAGCTCTGACGTCATCGGGGGCTCGCCTCAGGGCCGCGCTGGGATTGGCCCATCACTCGGCACCTTACATCACAGCCTCCTCGGAAACATTCGGAGGTTAACTCCTTGTTGGCATGCTTTCGGACGAGTTTTCGCCTTCGTTTTCCCCAAAGTTGCGTGAGCACTGCAGCACCGCCCGGTGAGTGAGTCAGAGTCAGCACAGTGCTGGCTGTGTGAAAATAAATACCTGTATATATTTCGGATTGGAATCGGATCGATCGATGCAATGACTGCAATCTAAATGTAATAAATAATGTTGTTCACTGACACTCAGGCGTTGTAAATGAAAATGAGGCGGCACTGAGTGAGAGCTGAGTAGCACTAGCAGCCAGCACTGTGAGGGGTGAGGTGACGTGGGTGTCTGAGTGAGGTGAAAAAAAAAACAACGAAAACGAGCCATTTTAGAAGATAAAATGACTGTACACCCTGAATGCCATTGTAAATTGTACCTATTTCCCTTCGAGCTCAACCACCCCCTCAAATCTCCCCCCATCTACTCGCCACCAATTACCACAAGTAACAGACACTTGTTAGCCCCTTATTTGTTTCACTGGACACACATTTTTTACGTATGATGACTTGGGACAACCTCTGCATATATTCATGGACAGTCCACAGAGAGTCTTGCCAGCAGGTCCACTGAATGGAAGGTTAGTGTAAACACAGCAAGCCAGTATTTGGAATGGACTCTCTTAGTTGGCTCAGTTTGAGCTATAACATGGTCTCATCTGTTACTAGGTAAATATATCAGTGCTCTGAGAGTTTGTCCAGACAGGATGTTTACTGGATTAACTGTACACAGAAGTAACCAAGCTGTCATGAAGAACTGAAATGCATTCTCATGCTCGGCAAATTCATACAAGAAAGGCCCACACAATAACCCCAGAAGACTAAGAAACAAACAGAAATCTGAAAGTACTAGAGAGAATGCGGTATTGTGGCTTGTCACGTGTTCCAAACCTTGTCTTACACACAGACAAGTTACAGAAGTAGTGCATGGATGGGAAAGGTTTATATAGATGCCTTGACATAGTTTCGCAACAATTAATGACGTATTCCCACAACCCTTTTGCTCAAGTATGAATAAATGTACAGCCTGGAATGAAGCAGCATGAATGATATTGGGGGAGCCTTCGGAAAGTCATGCGCTGCTCAGGAAAACCTGCTGATGGAGGACAGCCTCCCGTGCCCATCCAGCTGGCTTTAGTGCGGAGGGTGCGGAAGTGGCACTTGTTAGTTAATTGGTACTGTAGGTGACCCTGAACGATGAAAGTGCACATTCTGCCATTTGCCATCCCCGCGGTGCCAAACACGAGTCTCCTCCATTTGCATGGTCTTTGGCATGCTACAGCCATCCATGTACTGAGTGAGGTGAATGTAGGCAATGCAAGCAGCATCTATTCCGATGAGATGGACATGAGGGTTTAGAATGATGGTGTGGATTGGTTTATTGCCTTTGGACAGCGCATTTTCAGAGTAGAACCTGTGAAAGTCCATTCCTTCCACTAAATTGCCCAAAGCTACAGGCTCGAAGGAAGTAAGCCAGGGGTCACAGATTTGTGTGTAAGCCTCAAAGTCGCCGTTGTTGATAGCTTCAATCAGTTGTTCTGTGACTTTAATAATTTCCTGCTTACGAGCTCGCACATCTTCATCTTCAATTGTTGTGTTGACGCTCTCTGGGGATTCCTTTACTCCATCTGATTTCTTCAGTAAGCTCTTTGCTGAGAAATTTCTAGTCGCCAGCATGGTTGTCAAAATAGCCCCCTTTAGTTTCCTTCTAGCGTTGAATTTCTTCAAGCAGTCTACAGTCTCCTGTCTGTGCATCATAAAAGCCACAGTAGAGCGTTGACAGATCCATGGTGAAGTACGTTATTTGTAAAAGCTGTCCAAGTAATTTCTCCAGTGTCAAAATACATAGTTAATGGCGATTGGCTGCAAACATTTTCCATTGTATGTTTATTTGGTTCATTTTCCTTTATTTTAACACCTGTGAGACAAGACCACCTCGTTTTCGAGCCATGAGTGGTATTTTCCAATACTTGATTAAGATGAGTTGTAACACCCACTAATAGTTTTAACTCACCAGCTTTACTGTGATGTTTATTTGACCATCTTTCACTTGTCCTCCATAAGAAGCCATGTTCCGTCTATATTCGCTTCCTACCCGGTATCGTGGTAAGTCTGGCAACATATAATACATTCTAACTAGGGATGAGTGATATTTTTAACGGTGCCTTTTCAATAGGGAACTTCTGTGTTTAGATTAAACATCTAAAAACTTTCTCTACATTACCCAGTCAATTGGGTCCCGTTAACGTTTTTTTTAAGACATTAACATCTTTATAAAACACTCTTAAACCACTAGGCCTAGTTTTAATTGATTTTGGATTGTTCATTTTGCATTTAAAATGTTTGCCTGCTTACCACTACAGTTATTTGTAAAATAGTATGCACAGACTCTATTCATTAAACCTCGCACATTTACTACCATTCATGCACCCCATTCATCCACCCACCCATCCATCCATCCTGCATCCATCCATCATTCATGCATCCATTCACCCATCTATCATGCATGCATCCATCCATGCATCCAACCAACAATCATTCATCGATCATGCATCCAACCATTGTTCATGCATCAAAAATCGGATCCCTTGGGCTGCTCAGGTGGTCCCACAAGGATATTAACATATTTAAACGTTATCCGCTAATAGAATTAGCATTTTCAAAACCTTGCAAATTCACTGAAAAAACCATAGGTTTCTGGCCTTATATATATATATATATATATATTAGCTTTTAAAAAACCAATGAAATTCACTGGAAAAACCATAGGTTATACAGTATATATAGTTAGGAATTAGCCTTTAAAAAAACAATGGAATTCACTAAAAAAAACATAGGTTTTAGGCCTTATATAATTAGGAATTAACATATAAAAAACCATTGAAATTCCTCCTATATAGTTAGCTGGACATTTTATTGATATAAAACCAATGAAATTCGACATATAGTTAGTTGCATTAACCATATATTTTGCGCATCCGCAATCCAATGCTGATGATGTCACGTATTACATCATTCATGACATGGTCAGTGACATCACTGATGACATCACTGATGACAGCTCATTTAACATCAATAATCACACCACTGATGATATACTTCATGTGATAATACAATGCACCTCCTTACACGCTAATACACCTAGTGTAAAATACAGAGTATCATTTTTGAAACTATTGACACACCAATACCATTTACTACATACCCACTCACTGATTCCTACGTCTACATGCACATTCATTCATTCACCCATAAGGTCATTCGTATATACTGTCACTCATCATTGCAACACTATCATATGCACTCATACACCTATGCAGACACTCACACACTGCCACTCATCCATGGAGTTACTCACACACCTACTCAGTCCTGTAAAGAATCAATCACACTTTGATTTCTTCATCTATACAGTTAAACACAGAACAGCTTACATTTTCACAGATATACTAACACATACTTACTCACTTATACAATCAAATCCTTCATCCATACTCTTACACATCCTCTCATTCTTCAATATGTAAAACATATTTAAACTTTACAAAAACACACAGACACTGGATGATGTCATCAGTGATGTCATCAGTGATGTCACTGACCATGTCATGAATGATGTAATATGTGACATCATCAGCATTGGATTGCGGATGCGCGAAATATATAGTTAGTGCAACTAACTATATGTCGAATTTCATTGGTTTTATATCAATAAAATGTCCAGCTACCTATATAGGAGGAATTTCAATGGTTTTTTATATATTAATTCCTAACTATATAAGGCCTAAAACCTATGTTTTTTTTTAGTGAATTTCATTGGTTTTTTAAAGGCTAATTCCTAACTATATATACTGTATACCCTATGGTTTTTTCAGTGAATATATATATATATATATATATATATATATATATGCAAACAACAAGAGTTCCCCTCATGAAGACGCCCACACGGGGAGTTTAGCCACCTTTTTATTGCGGATCACAGCAGTAACAAAGTTCCATCTCAGATCCTTATTAAAAGCCAAACGCGTTTCAGAAATGTCTCTTTCCTTGATCACTGGCAATAGAAAAGGAGAAGCAACAGCTGAACTGAGGCACATTCATATATTCCACCAAGTCCCGCCCATGTGGGAGTGTGCTGAAAAGCCTCATGGTACTTGCAGTTCCCCAATATGTATCACTCCCAAGTGGGTGGTATTGTGTCCTTAATTTCCTCGTTTTTCTTACCCCAGTGGGTTGATGAAGAAGTGGAAACAAATATTCTTCTGCATTTAGGATATCACGCAATGTCTGTGACCCACCGCTCCTTCAGCGTCTCGTGGTTGCGAGAACACGAATCCGTCAAATAGGCAGCAGGGCGTCGTCGCAGCCGGAACAGCCGCTAAACATTCAAACAACAAGGGTTCCCCTCATGAAGACGTCCACACAGGGAGTTTAGCCACTTTTTATTGCGGATCACAACAGTAACAAAGTTCCATCTCAGATCCTCATTAAAAGCCAAACGCGTTTCGGAAATGCCTCTTTCCTTGATCACTGGCACTCGAAAAGGAGAAGCAACAGCTGAACTGAGGCACATTCAGTTCCCCAATATGTATCACTCCCAAGTGGGTGCTGTTGTGTCCTTAATTTCCTTGTTTTTCTTACCCCAGTGGGTTGATGCAGAAGTGGAAACAAATATTCTGATGCCTTTAGGATATCACGCAAATTTTCCTCCAAAAATATCAAGGTGGTTTTTTGTTAAGTAAAGTTTGGGGGTGAACTGTGCAGTGGGGATCAAGAATTTGGGGCACAAATAAGTTTGCATTTGTGATGTTAATTTCCATTGCAATTATTAGCCACACCTACAGCCCAAACCGCTAGACGAACTTACACTAAACTTGACAGGGAGTTAGATGTACTTCCAAGGAGGTGACTTTTGCTTATTTGCTGTAAATCGGTTCAGTATTTGTTAAGAAATTCAAATTTCAAATTATAGTGATATCTCTGCCCGGTGATATTTCATAGTGATTTCGTGATGAATCTCGAATGCACGTGCCAATGGAAATGCTCTGATTGGCTGGTCGCAACCTGAATAGAAATTTGAAGCTGCCATTTTATCTATCAGGAATGGTTTCCAGGACTGAAAATGTGTTTGAAAGCACACATAAGTGGTCATGCTGACGATACTCTCACCCCATGATTGAGAAATGGGAGTGTTAGTAATACAAGTTATGCATCCAAAATATAAATTTTTAATCATGAACAACATTTGGGATGATGCTGCTACCCCTAATGCGGACCATTGTGGGGACATCATGAGTATCAATTTCCTCGCAAATATTGGTTGAAATGTAAAAAGATATATCAGTGAATCATTAATATGCATTGCTAAACATATTGAGCTTTTGATAAATGTTTTATAGAGGTATTTATACAGTTAGTTATCTACTGTGTTGGTTAGAATTAATTATATAGTTATCATATTTTTATGTGGTGGTGACTATTGAATTACTGCTTTTGCTTTCTGCTTTTACGATGTTGCTGCGGGATCACGATTGACGATTTGATTGCGATCTCCGGCCTCACAGCGAAAAAGGAGAATAGGTCTTTATAGATGATTGTGCCTGAAATACACTGGAAAAATATGAGTTTGAAGGGTACTGTAATAAGTGTGTAATTTACTATAATATGTGTACATATATGTGTTTTCACTTTATGGAAAAGGCGTGATTGTTGCTGATAATGTCACTGCGACATCCTGAATAACTGCGAAAATGGAAAATAGGTCTCAAGGATAGTTTTTAACCCCTTGCATGCATCTGACGGCCCCTGGCCGTCCAACGCCATGGTGCTTGTGTGCGTCAGATGGCTAGGGGCTGTCCAATCTGCGCACGTGTTGAATTTTGCCGCACAGCGGCAAAATTCCGACCGCGCCCAAGGGGTTAAAGAAACTTAGTAGAAAAATAGAAGTTTAAACATGGTTTGAAAGAATTATATATATACATATGTACATATGGACCATGACTGATTAATTTATGCACTGGAATTTTACATGTAATGTGTCGTGCATTCGATCCTGGACCAGGCTGAAGTCTGTTTTTTATGTCCACAGGCTGAGGGGTCAGCTGATGACGCACTTGCACTTTAAATTGATTGGTGGAATGCCAGACCATGTCATGTGATCAAGGGGCTGAGGTCCCGAAACGCGTCATGGCGGCGTGTTTTTCTGCACGAGGATGAAAATAAAATAAATATGCAACTTTCCATCTGGGTCCGGTTTTCGTTCTTGTTCTGAAGCAGCATTTGGGGCATTACGGAGTTCGTCTCATATATATATATATATATATATATATATATATATATATATTACCTACTGGCGGTCGCCAGTAGGTATATATAGTTAGGATTTTTTCCCTATGGGATTTCTGAAAATTCTATGCCTAATAACTTTTGCGTTCGTGGACGGAATTGGCTGAAATTTTCAGGAAAATGGCACATTTTGTTTCTGAGCAGACCTTGAAAATTTGGGGGGGTTTTGTGGAGGGGGGGCCGAGAAAAAAGGGGGGTCCCAAAACGCCTTTTTCCCATGTTAATTTCCATAGGGCGGTTGGACTCACTTTTAGCCCGAACGGCTGAATGGATTTTCACGAAACTTGGCAAAATTGTAGGGACTGTTAGCCCGATGTGCCTTTGCTAGGTCTCAATATATGTGCTTCAGTGGATTTTGAGAAATTAACGTTTAAATCAAGATATATATCTGTAACAGCGCTCCGGGCAGCGATCCGGTTCGCGAACCTTTCGCGTAACGGAACTTTGCGATGAGAAGCTGATTGGCCCTCCGGTGTCTGTCAACATTCTAAACAGTCCGGAGCGGCCGCCATCTTGTCTCTCGGTAGGATCGAGAGACAAGAGGAGGCCAAAACAAAGGGGGAAATTACCATAAGGGGGCATAGTAGATCCTCGTTGACCCCCTAGGTTTTATGTGGAGGTTTTAAAAGGGCCTAGGAGGGTCCAAAAAAAAAAATTTTTTTTTGCGTGGTAAGCGCCAAGTTCGCGAACCGGATAGCTTTCTGGGCAGCGAACTTTATGGATAAAAGAATGAAAGACTTTTCTAATACTGTATGTTAATTGTTTGTTGTTTTTCTTGTTTTTTTTTGTTTTCTTTATTTATTTATTTTTTTTATTATGATTGTGTTTCATACTTTATTAAATTTTCTAACATTTCATTGTCAGAAATGTCATAATTTATTATAGGGTGTAATTGTTTTTCATTTTGAAGCAAGTTGTCTACTGCTTCAACACATTGTAGAAGTTCGTGGTCTCTACTGTCATCCATAAAGTCATCAAGTTTGTCTTGGCTGCTCTCCTTCAGTTCAATCGAAAATGAAACTTGCTGCTCGCCTTCCATTTTGCCTGAAATTTGGATTAAAAAAATATATATTAGTAGAGATAGGGCACTGTTGGGATTAATTTTAGATAGGCAGTTTTTATCAGTGAATTTATCTTTTGGCAGTGTATAGTATGAGAGTGGAAATAGGACTAAAAAAAAGTGTATGTGATTTAACCAAGACACTACTACTACAGAGGGATAGTGTATATGTAGCAGAAAAAGTCTACTATATTAAGTCATAGTGCACAATATATTAAATTATAACTTACCTTCACAAAGAAGTTGAAGTTTTTTGAAGCTTTTGAAATAGGAGGTACAACAAGAAGTAGTAGTCAAAATGGCTGTGTTTCCTTCTCTCCCTTTATATATATACAGGTATATAACCAATCAAATGTCAGGTAATAAAAGTAGAAAATGAAAGTAACATTTTCATTGGTTGTCAATTCCAACAATTCAGATGTGTTTTGTGAAGTAATTTACCTCACGGTACTTGGAGAGGTCTACAGGCTAAATGGCTAAATGGAATTTCAATGAAATTTGTGAGAATGGAAGGGATTGTTATGTAGTATGAGCTAATCTATATTTGGTGAGAGTGTTTCTAGTCGTTATTCTGTAAATTACTTTCCCGCCTTTTTTTAGGACCGCTTTCCGGGAAGCTGCCCGGTTAGCGAACCTTAAGCGTCACGGGAGTCCACCATTTTGTGTTTCGTTCGCATTAAGATACAAGATGGAGGGCAAATAATGTTTAGAATGGGTAGAAGGGGTCATGGTAGACTTATCTTGACCCCCTAGGTTTTCTGAGCGTGGCTGAGGAGGCTTATATGTGCGGAAAAAAAATTTTTTTTAAAAAAATTCCGCGAGGTTAGCTTTCGGTTAGCGAACCGGGTAGCGCTCCGGGGAGCGAATTTTGTGGAAAATTAGTGAAAAAAGTTAGAGAAAAATAATAATTGTGAGTGATCAGATGTAGGGTAGCTCTGAGAAGAGCTTTTGGGTTTATGGTACATTTAGGTACTTATAAGTAGGTACCAATGCAGAGTCTTAAATTCAGAATGAAAATTCTGTTGCCCTCATCTGAGAAGTGAACTCCATCTCCTCTGTAGATATCTTGCATGTAGTAACGCAAGTTATTGTTGTACAGAGAGCCCATTCCATGGTCTCTCATGTAAGCTGAAACAGATTTGTTTACATGCTTCCTCGCTTTCTCAATTTGTGGACAAAATTGGTTGGACCACCTCCATTTCTGTCTTTGGCATATATTGGAATATACCAAGGCAGTTTGAGGAAAAAGTGCCATTAATTGCTCCAAGGTGTCCTTTAAAAGCATTTCCAGACCTACCCCTGTCAAAGTGCCCAAATCATTACCTCCACAGTGCACTATTAACAGGTCAGGTTTTGGCAAATGCATAAAGGTTTTCACCAATGGTATCAATTGGTGACATTTTAATCCTCTTTGGCCCAACCACTTAATTTCCACATCTTGTAAATTGAGGTTGTGTAAATTTCTGCTCTCAGCATACCTTTGAGCCCAGTGGATGTAACTATGTCCAACAATCCAGACGTTAAACATGGTGGAAGAAGGTTGTTCTGCAGTCAGATGAAGTGTGGTAATGAAAGGGCAGTTGAAACAGTAGGAGTTTCTAAAGAAAAAAAACTGTGGATTTACAATGCTAATGATTCATTAGCAGTGATTGGTGCATTTCCATTTCTGAAAACAGAAAGTTAGGGTGCATGGATGTGTTCTTTGAAAGATGTAATTTGAATGGTCAAGGAAGAAACATTTAATGAAAGATTGCACTGGATACGCAGGTGCACTGAGAGTTCAGAGTTCAATTGAAACATTGTTGTGTGAATTTGCAAACATGAGAGGTCTTCCAGGAGGTGGTTGCTATGGAAACAAGGCAGACAGGGCAGAGGGGGGAAGGGTTTTGATTTGAAAAAAGTGAGGGAAGAGGTATGATTGGCTAATATGAGAGATATGTGAAAAGAATATCTGTATTTCTGTGCTTTCAATAGCTGCAGCCTTTGGAGTGCATCCTTTTTCTTCTGCTGAAGACAATTTGGTGTATTTCTGAGACTGTTTTCAAAACTCAAAAAATATTTGCTAAGGTGAGAAAAGATTTATTTAATTTAGATAGAGAATAGTATGATTTAAGGAGAAAATGATGAAGAAAGCTGTGTTTTTAAAATGTGGTTTTGTCTCTAGTGATATACTAATAGAATTAGTTTCAAAGAGAAATTATAATTGCATATTTGGTGTAACATTCTGGCATGCAGTTACACAAGATATTGTAATACATGGAGGCCATTTCATGGTCTGTTATGTAAGCTGAAACAGATATGTTGCTTTTAAAAACGATTTAAGAAATCAATTACATTTCTAGATATGTACTGCTAGAGCTTCATAGGTTGTTTTGGGCCATATTTATAAGGTATTTGAGTGTCTAAGATGTTGTGTTCGCCTTTTAAAATGTAAAGTGTTCCTCATGGGACAAGTGTCTTGTAAATACGCTCCCACTTGTGCTTGGCAAATTTAGATTTTGATTATGGGAGTTACCTAGCCATGTTAATAGTGTCCCAAAAATGGTGCTAGGGCATTCCAGAAAACACTTTCATGTGTCTCAAGGACATTTTTAGTCATTTCTTCATGAATGCAGGTATACAATTGATTTATATGCTGTGTTTAAAAACGAATTTTGAAATGAATTAAATTTCAGGATATGTACTGTTAGAGCTTCATAGGTTGTTTGGGGTCATATTTAGAAGGCATTTTAGTGTCTTTGAAGTTATTTTTCCCTTTTTAAATGGAAAGCGTTCCTCATGGGGCCCTGAGCAGTTCTTAGCCATGTTATTTAATAGGAAGTGGATAACATGGCTAAGAGCATTTGCTGGGAAATGCATGAATATCGCTGATTTTTCTGCTATATTCATGCATTGTGGCCGTTTTTTTTCACATTGCTTCATAGGTTGTTTGGGTTCATATTTAGAAGGCATTTTAGTGTCTTTGATGTTATTTTTCCCTTTTTAAATGGAAAGCGTTCCTCATGGGGCCCTGAGCAGTTCTTAGCCATGTTATTTAATAGGAAGTGGATCACATGGCTAAGAGCATTTGCTGGAAAATGCATGAATATCGCTGATTTTTCTGCTATATTCATGCATTGTGGCCGTTTTTTTCACATTGCTTCATAGGTTGTTTGGGTTCATATTTAGAAGGTATTTTAGTGTCTTTGATGTTATTTTTCCCTTTTTAAATGGAAAGCGTTCCTCATGGGGCCCTGAGCAGTTCTTAGCCATGTTATTTAATTGGAAGTGGATAACATGGCTAAGAGCATTTGCTGGAAAATGCATGAATATCGCTGATTTTTCTGCTATATTCATGCATTGCGGCAGTTTTTTTTCACATTGCTTCATAGGTTGTTTGGGTTCATATTTAGAAGGCATTTTAGTGTCTTTGATGTTATTTTTCCCTTTTTAAATGGAAAGCGTTCCTCATGGTGCCCTGAGCAGTTCTTAGCCATGTTATTTAATAGGAAGTGGATAACATGGCTAAGAGCATTTGTTGGAAAATGCATGAATATCGCTGATTTTTCTGCGTTATTCATGCATTGCAGGCCTTTTTTTATCACATTTGCAAGCATTTCTTAGCCATGTTATCCAATGGGAGGTGGATAACATGGCTAAGAGCATTTGCTTCAAAGGTTGTTTGGGGTTATATACCATTTTTGGGAAATTATTAACATGCCTATCTAACTCCCATAATCAAAATCTAAATTTGCCAACCGCAGGTGGGAGCGTATTTACAATAAATTTGCACCATGAAGAATGTAAAATAGCATACTAGATACTCAAATAACTTATAAATATGATCCAAAACATCTTATGAAGCACTAGTAGTGCATATTTCCAGAAATGTATTGGTTTTCATTTAATGATTTACTTCATTGGTAGGCCTTCACATGTTTTTTTACCTTGGTTTTTTTTCAGTGAAAATCTTATCTGCAACCATGTGTTGGCCTCACCTCAAATAAACAAAACAGGTGATGGACTGAATGTGGATCAATGACACACATTCACCCCAGTCCAAAGATCTGGGCCTAAACAAACCTTTAGATAGGCTACATCTTATCGTCATCCTGAATTAATGATTTAAAATATTAGGGAGTGATTTATGAGTGTTGTATGCCTGTTTTGTACCATTGAGTGTCATTTTTGTGATGCAGTGCTGGTGGAAAATATTTGCTATGTTAAATAATTAGTACAGCATTAAGTTTTAGATGACTGTTATTTATTTACTGTTTGGTAATAGTGGTTAATAACATTTTATATTATATTTTTTCACAGATTCAACTGCAGATTCTTTCATAGTTTGGAAAATGCCTTCCAGAAGTCGAATACGAAAGGCTAGAAAACGTCAAAGACAGCAGGATGATGTTTTATTGCAGCAGTCCTCTTCCCCAAATACTTGTCAAAACACCAAGAAAGGTCCGGGTAAGAGCACGAAATCATTCTTAAGAAATATTTGTAGTAAAAAAAATTTTGCTCAAAAAAATGTGTCTCTTAACAAAAAGAGAAGTAATTTAAATGGAAAGGAGAGACCCATCACAAATGTTACTGGTAGAGGAAGAGATAACTCTGTGCATGATAGTAGAAGGAAACAACAGTTTAGGGACATTCGACAACGAATGTTCCGTAATAGGATATTAGTTAATTTATTGAAAAATATTAAAAAGAAAGGCCAACAGAAAGCGGCATTTTATAGGAAGAAGAAAAATGTAGAGAAAATTATTGATCATGCTTTTGAAATCAAGCGAAAGTTGTTTATTTTGGTAATCAATAGAATTAGGAAACTAAGCAAGGTAATTTCTGATTTCAAAACAAAAAGTAGATGGAAGAGAGTAGTAAATCGTACTAACTTTTGTGAAGTTTTTTCTGGAGAATGGATGCATAGTTCAAGTTCTGAGGCATTTTTTAATGAGGAGACTTATTTTCAGGATAATGATTTGGTGCATGCAGTTGACATCAGTGGTCGAGCTTATGAAGTGAAGGATGGTTGTCCAGTTGAAAAAGAACTACTTGTGACAACAGAGACAGAAGAGGCGCTAAGTGATGAGGTTTTAGGAAGACGTCCTAAGGGTCCTGTGTACATTTGGAAGTGTAGTTCTATTTGCAGTGTGCGACAGGTTTCCATCAATTTGCTATGTGATTTTATACGGACATTTAATAAGAAAAGTTTGAAGCAGAAAATGAAGTTGTTGCAAGATTTAGATCCTTGCAGAGTGAGACAAATGACAGGTTTGCGTGGTCATTCACTGGCTTGTCTTTCCAGGAGAGTATGCCAGAGTGTTTTTCATCATTTCAGGATGCTAGCAGTGCATCATAATAAAGTGAGAAAATTAGTGAGAATGTTGTATTATGCTAAGAGTCCAGCAATTATGCTTAAACAGTTATGTGCTGCTCTTTTGCATGGTTCTGAAATAGATGTGAAGAATCTTTGTGAAGAAATTGAGTTTTGTTACTTTGGTAGTAAAGATGAGAATGTTCAAATTGACCCTGAAGTAGAGGGTAATGTGGAAGATAATGTACAGGTTTCCAGTACAGATAATTTTCAGAAGGAAATTGCCACGTTTCAGATGAAATCAAGTGAGAGGCCTAATTTCACTTGTGTATGTTGTCGACGCACTTATTATAAGAATCAGACTAAGGTAGTGGATTTATATGCAAAAAGTGAAAGGGAAAATAATAGTGAATGGAAGGATTTAGCCACATACTTGATGGTAGAAAATTATTTTGATTTGGGATCGGATCAACGTGTGTGTACTTATTGTTGTAATAAATTAAACCAAAACCAGATGCCTGCTAGGGCAGTTCATAATAATCTGGAATTGGTTGAGATTCCTTCTGAATTGAAGGATTTAAATACTTATGAATCTATTTTGATTCAAAGTATCCATCCCTTTCAGGCTATTGTAAGAATGGAGCCAAAGACAGGGAAATTGCCTCCAGCAGATTTACAGAGAGGATTAAAGGGAAGAGTTGTTTATTTGCCTCTAGATTTGAACAAAAACATTAACACAATTGGAATAGAAAAAGTGGAAGAGGAACCTCTGGTTATCTTGGTTAATGGGGTTCCGACAAAGAATAAGAAAATATGGCAAGATTTAGTGGATGTTAGGAAAGTCAAAAAGGCAACAGTGTATTTGAAGAAAAATAATAAGTACTATAAGAATGTATATGTTGCAGAAGAGGAAGTAAGTGATGAAGAGGATAGCGATTTGTGTGCTGGCCAAATTGAGAAAGTAGAGGCCTCTAAAAGTGAAGAAATATATGAACATTATAGTGTTCATCCTTTGCATTCCAAGGAAGTGATGGGGAATGCTATTGAGTTGTTTCAAATGAAACAAGCCAAAGGGAGTCCCATTAGTGTTTGGGAGGAAAGTTTGGAAGCTCGGTGTTTCCCACAGCTATTTCCCACAGGTCAAGGAGGAAGATATGATGAGCGACCTCGTGAAATTCCTGCGTCTGAATACCGGACTTTACGATTGTATGCAGAAGATCCTAGGTTTCGGCAATGCATTCCCTATTTGTTTCATCTCCTGTTTGAAAGCGATCTGTCTGGACTGTCATATGCAGTGAACCACATCTTAAAAAGTGGTATACAGATGCGAAACATCTCGGCAAGTGACTTTATGCATAAAGTCAATGTCCAAGACAGTATTTTGGATTCTCACTTAATTAATCTCATGGCGTGTCAGCGTGGTACTAATGAGTACTGGTACCGTCGTCATGGTGACTTAAAATGTATGCTGAGGAACTTAGGAACTCCGACATGGTTCCTCACTCTGAGCTGTGCCGAGTATGGCTGGGATGACTTACTTGAATTTCTACGAGAGGCAAATGGAAATATTGAAAACATTGAATTCAAGACACCTGGAGAACTGTGTTCTTTGGATCCTGTGAATGTATGCAGGTACTTCAATCATAGATTTGAAGCTATGATGTCTTTCATCACAAATAAAAAGAATCCACCTCTTGGAGAGGTGTTGGATTTCTTCTGGAGAAAGGAGTACCAAGCAAGAGGTGCCCCTCATATACATATGTTGCTGTGGATCAAGGATGCACCTAAATTTGGAACAGATCCGGATGACTTAGTGATGAATTTCATCGAACAGTATTCTACGTGTGCTGTTCCAAACGCAACGGAGAAGAAAAGTCTAAGAGAACAAGTTCTACGTTTCCAAAGCCATCGTTGTGGAAAGTACTGTCGTCGTAAATTCAGAAACAAGGACAAGTTCTACACCAAATGTCGTTTCAACTTTCCACGACCGGTGATTTCTAAAGGAAGAGTGAACAGTTTGATGTCTTCGCTGCGACATAATGTGACGAGGAAATCACCCAAGAATACATACAATTTGAAAAGGAACGAAGAGTCCAAGTACATCAATGACTACAACCCAGTGATTTTGTCCATGTGGAATGCCAACATGGATATACAGTTTGTGGCTGACAACTGTATGGCTGTGGCTCGGTATGTGACATCTTACATCACCAAAAAAGAAAAGACCGAACTGAAGGATATGTGGGAGGACATTTCCCATGAAAAGAGCCTCAGCAAGAAGTTGTACAGTTTCAGTCTGAAGATGTTGTCGCATCGAGAAATCGGAGCTTACGAATGTTCTGATCGATTGTCTTCAGCAAGTCTCTATGCCAAATCCAGGAGTCTCGTTTGGGCGAGTCTTGGTCTTGCTGCAACGCGAAATCGAGTTCTTAAACCTGTTCGGGAAATTGAGTATTTGGCAGAAAAGGAACCAAACAGTACCGACATTTTGAAGACCAACATGTTGGATACATATTATCCAAATCGAAGCAGTCACCTTGAGAATATTTGTCTATATGAGGTTCTCCAAAATTATATATTCAAGAGGAACATCAAAGAAGATATTGAGAAAGGAGTGTATGCTGTAATTGGAAGTGAGGGATGCCTGGTCAAACAAAGAAAATGCCAATTAGTAAACCATCGAAAATTAAGTGGCGAATCTCCAGAAAAAAAGGAGTTTTTCTATTTAGCACTTTTGCAACTTTTCAAGCCTTGGCGTGCAGAAGAGGAACTGCTTGGAGATTTCCTCTGTTACGAAGACTCTTTCAATGCAGCCAAGGAGTCCATAGAATGTCCTGCTTTTTCTAAATATCAAGAAATGCTAACTTTGGAAATTGAGCAGGAAGCAACGATTGCAGCCGAGATTGCCAGAGACAGTTCTCAGGACAGTCAGAGTTCTGTTTCATTGAGTCAAGATCCACTTGGAGGACCTATTATCGAAAATGAAGCTGCCACTGCTATGAATGAAGTAGAAAGAGCCATGGCACATGCTCAGGAGGATTCAGTTAACTTACAAGACTTGGAAAAACAACTCAACGTTGAGCAGAGGAAAATATATGATGAAGTTACCAAGGAAATTGAGCACGGATTAAGTCATGAGAAGAAAGAGTGCTCGTGTACGTCGTTGAAGCCTGTCCGACTGTACGTGAGTGGAGAAGCGGGAACTGGAAAAAGTTTCCTCATTAAAGCAATCTCTTGTTATTTGCAGGAAAGGACTGAGTCATCGCTGTCTTGTGTTGTCACCGCTCCTACTGGACTGGCAGCACATAATATTAAAGGTATTACTTTGCATCGTCTATTGATGCTGCCGGTGGAGCATGACAACAAATTACAATACAACAAGTTATCTGGAGATGCTTGCTGTGAAGTTTCAAGAGTTTTGAGGAAAATGAAACTACTTATCATTGACGAAGTAAGCATGGTTTCCAATGTCATGCTTGCCTTTGTGCATTTGAGAATGCAAGAAGTACTTAAAACTGAATATGATGTCTTATTTGGTGGGAAACACATTATTGTTTTCGGAGATCTTCTACAGCTGACACCAGTAAAAGGTCAACCTGTGTTCAAAATACTCACGCATGAAGATACCAGGAAGTGCCTAGGGAGCATTGGCAACGTCAATATATGGTTAAACTTCAATTATGCAGAACTGCATCAAAATATGCGTCAGGCAAAGGATGAAGATTACAAGAATATTCTACAAGATATTAGAATTGGAAAAGTGACCGAGCATGGGAAAGAAGCTTTAAATGCACGGTTACTGTCAAATTTGTATCCCAAACAAGATATTGTGCCTGAGAATATTTTTCAGAAAATTACTGAGAAGAAATCCGGGATATGTCTCATGCCAACTCTTGCAGAATGTGCCATCTTCAACAACAAAATGTTGAATTTAGAAAAGCAAGAGATTGTGAAACTTGAAGCTATCGACAAATTAGAGCATATGGGATCAACAATTATTTTGTCAGACAATTTGAAATCAAAATTGGATTCATTAGAGAAGACTATATCTAAAACAGCGGGTTTTGAAAAGACTTTGAATGTGTGTTTAAATTGCCGAATTATTTTGAGAAGGAATTTACATGTAGAAAGAGGTCTGGTAAATGGATCAATGGGTAATGTTGTTGATTTTGAGAAATACAGAAATAGAGATGGAATAGAATTTTTAAAAATTAAATTTGATGGCATTGAGGAAGTACAGCAAATTGGTCGTTGTTCTGCTAGGTTTTTGCTTGTTAAAGATTTATATGTTCGCCGTAAACAGTTTCCTGTTTGCTTGGCATATGCGGTGACAATCCATAAATCGCAAGGTTTAAGTGTAGACTGTGCATTGGTGAATATTGGCAGTTCTGTGTTCAAGGAGGGTATGGCATATGTGGCATTGTCACGAGTTAGAACTTTATCGGGATTGTACTTGATTGACTGTGATGTCACAAACATTTGTGCGGATCTAGATTGTGTTAAGGAATACAATAGGTTAAGAAGAGAGTATGCGCCACATTTGCCTCAATATCCTTTGTTTGAGAAACGTGTGGTAGGCCGCAAACGTAGAAATAGCAGTAATAGTAGGGAGGTTGTTGCAAAAAGACTAAAAGTCAATGAACCGAAAATTGTTAGCAGAAAGAAAGTGGATTCTGTTGAAGATGTTGTCGGTTTTCAATTTGAAAACAGTTCTGGTGTCAACTGCTATGCAAATGTAGTGGTTAATGTTCTCTTTTCACTAGAGAGTTTAAAAGAACAGATTCTGTTGAATTCTGAACAAATTTTATGCTGTTTGTTGAATTCTGTTTTCGAGAAATGTAGCAGTGATCGAACAAAAGTAGAAAGTGTGTCTGAAGTTCGTTATCTGTTAGATGAATGTTCAGGTCAAACAGACTTCTCTGAAAATAATCAGCAAGATTGTCAGGAGTTTTTAATGTATATGCTTGATATATTGCAAGTTGAGGGTGTAGATGTAGATCACCTGTTTGGGCTTTCTTATCAATGGCAGCATGACTGCGAGAACTGTATGGTATCAAGTACTACTAGTGTAGACTCAGAAAGATTTATATATTTAACTTTGCCAGACAGTAAATCAGTCTCCTTTAATAAGCTAGTAAATGCAGCGGATCACAACATGGAGTGTAGCCAATGTAAATGTGATATGATGTCAACATTATTTATACGTAGATATGGCCAGTATGTCATTTTAATGATGCAACGATGTAGGCCTGATGGAACAAAATTGTCAACTTTAATAAAAAATTTTGTGGCTTCTCAGCTGTCAATATCAGGGAGGACTTTTGTTACTGTAGCAATTATCTATCACGATGGTCCATCAACAACATCAGGACATTATACAGCTTACTTAAAGTCTGGAAACGGCTGGTCATTCTGTAATGATTCTGTTGTAACGTTCAAAAAAAAATTGCCGTTTGACCTTAAAAATTCTTACCTGGTGTTTTTAAAACCAAAATTTTAAGTAGAGGGAATGTAAGTCTGCAATGCTGTCTCGATTAAAAATTCAACTATATAAACCTAATGCAAGTAAGTCTGCTTCATAGTAAGCAGTATCAGTGTCATAGGAAAAGGAGAACATGACTGACAAAGAAGAGTAAGATATTAGTAGTCCAGGATTGTGAAAATAATCTCAAATATTTTATTTTTGAAAGTTGCGAAAATAGAAAATGTCGGGATTTGATTGGAAGAATTACAAGATTTGCGAATCGCGGCAACATGATTTGGCCTAGTGGAAACATGTGATATAATGAGAGAAGTTTTTTTTCTATGTAACATATTTCACGTATCGATGGAGGTTTTCTTTCAGAAAGTGGCGGGCTGAAAATATTTAAAGCACAACAGAGTGGATGCTGTTTATAGGAGATCCTTCGACGTCATTGAAAGTAAGTTAATTTTAAGAAGTTTTGAAATCAGATTTCTTAGGTTGTATGGGTTTTTTAAACACAGTCATTTTGATTGTGTTTTTTTTTCCCCGCTGTTACATGATGAATACCTTCAAGTCACTGATTTAAGTGAAATTTGATACATTCTGAGAACAGCAAAAATAAACCATTTAACATGTATAATTAATGTTATGCTTTTTGTCCTTATGATATACATTTAGAAATGTGTGGTACATATGGGTAAGGTGAGTTCTGTAAATATCAATTTTAATGCTTAGAGTGCTGTACTTCTGGGTAGTGTTTTTTTTTTATAAAAAAAAGAGGCCTCACCTCAAAGAAAGCTCTTGAAAGCACACATCTTATTTGCATCCTAAAACAATCATTTACAATGTTAGACACAATTTTATTATGACTTTACATCTTTTTTGCGCTGCTATTGCATCACTATTGTGAGACATTAGCAGTGCAAGAAAAACATCATGTTTCAAAATAGGCCTCAGTTCAGCAATATCAAGATACAGTTTCTTTCGAATATATATCTTTAGGATTGTGTAGGGAACGTAGAGAAGCAGAGACTTCTGTAAATGTCAAAGTTGTTGAAAAACTGTTTGTTTTTGAACCTTTTCCCTTGTCTTTTCTAATTTTTAAATACATGTTTTAATATTTTTTGAAATGTTTGTTCTTTGTTTTACAGATTGAAAGTATGAAAAAATATTTAAAAAAGGTAACAAGAATTATAAGGTAAATGTTTTCCACTCTTTTTACCCGCAATGCACTGCTGATGATGTCATTGACAGTATCTCTCATTTACTCTCTCTAGCTGTCTTTCTTTTTACATTATTCTCTGTTTACTTCCCTTATACTAACTCTTCTTTTTTTTTAAAAAAATATTTTTTTTAGTTCGCTTAAAGTTCGCGAACCGGTCAGCGAACTTGAAGCGAACCAAAAGAAATAGAGCTTGCCAGAGTGATAAACATTCTAGCAATTTTGTTTGAAAGGGGAGGTAGTTCTGAAAAGAACTGTTTTTTTTTGTTTTTGTTGTTTTATGTTTTTTTTGTAATTTTTTGAACATTTTTTGATTTTTTTGTATTTTTAGAACTGTTTTATGTTTTTTTTGTGTTTTTTAAGGAGGGGAGACAACAAAAAACAGGCTTTCAAAACGGCTCAACTGGAGCAAAAAAAAAGAAAATTACTTTTTGGGTGCATTAGGGCACTTATGATTTTCATATGCAATGTTCATGAGGTTGACACTCATGTTGCCATATGACAGCATAGCACCACAGTAAATACAAGACACCTTCATGTGCTGGAAGTTACGTTGGATGTTTGGCACAGTCTCTTGTGCCTCTCTTCCCGTCAAAGACAATGTGGATGTAGATCTTGCCACAGGAGTTGCCGTCGGATTGTCTACAAGATCCCTTAACTCAGCCCGGCTGTAGTTCAAGGGATGCCACCTGCTCATGTGACGGTGCATTGTATAGTTCCCCATACTGTACTTCTTTTCTGTGCCTCTCGACAATCTGTGGTCACAGATGAGGCAGGTGGCATATTTTGCATTCACTTTCTTGGTTCCAGGAGGGATGGTGAAAAACTGCCAGATGAAACTGGTTTTTCGTTTAGAAACCCGGGGCAACTCATCAACAAATTGTTGTCCCTCTCTCTCCTCTTCTTCTTCTTCCTCATCTTCCTCCTCTCTGTTAGTCATAATTTGACTGGGTGGTCCTCTCTTCTTATGGGGAGGTGGAGGTGGTGGTGGGGGTGCACCAGCTGCAGCAACAATGGAAGCCATTGTGGATCTTCAGATAAATGGTCTTTCTCTCACCAAGATGAAAGTCAGAGTGAGGAAATAAGGAGGGGTTTACTTGATTTGGGGAAAACAAAAGTTCTGAGCCAATGAAAAGTGTTATTTTTAGGTCACATGACCTAGTCATACATCATTTGGAAACCAAAAGTGAAATGAACCAATGAGAAGTTTGATAAACAAGTCACATGACCTGTTCCGCTTACGTTACGCGGCGCGCGCCGCGTCCCAGATCGCTTCCGGTTCGCGGTCCGGAGCACTTCCGGGAGCGCTAACGCGGCGCGTCATTAGACGCATTACGCGATAACGTGATACGTCGCGCTTCCGCGGCGCGTCACTGTTCCGCTAACGTAACGTTGACCGGTTCGCGGACTAGATCGCGGCATCAAGATGAGCTAACGGAAAGCTTCCCGGTTCGCGAACTAGAAGCGAAGAAAAAAAATATTAAAAAAAAAATTATCAATAAACATCTAAATATATTTTGGGATTTAAAGAATAATACATTTTACAGCTACAGATGTTAGCTTTTAAAAAACCAATGAAATTCACTGAAAAAACCATAGGTTATAGACCATATATAGTTAGAAATTTGCATTTAAAAAACCATTGAAATTCAATGAAAAAACCATAGGTTATAGACCATATATAGTTAGGAATTCGCATTTACAAAACCTTATTTTACTCGCATAAAACCATTGAAATTCCATATATAGTTAGTTGCGCTAACTATATATCGCGCACCCGCAATCCACTGCTGATGATGTCACATATTACATCATTCATGACATGGTCAGTGACATCACTGATGACATCACTGATGACATCTCAAATGACATCACTGATGACAACATCCAGTGACTGTATGTTTCTGTGAAGTTAAAATATGTCTTACATATTGAAGAATGAGTGGATGTATAAGTGTCTGGATGAAGGATTTAGTAGGTGCATGACTGACTGTATGAGTGAGTGATTAAATGTGTCTCACTGAGTGCATGGGTTAGTGACTAAACTGTCTTAATTTGTGCATCATTATGTCTGTTGTTCTGTAAACTGTTGCATGTGTTGATAAGTAGCTATATGAGTAACTATATGGGTTATTGATTGGTTACCTTAGTATTTGTATGGGAGACTGAGTGTGTGTGTGGGTGGCTGGGAGGTGTATGACTCTGTGCATAGATGTGTGAGCAGTTGATTCACTAGAGGTATGGTTTCAAAAGTGCATGTGGTAACAGCTGTATGGGCGGTTGACTGTGTGCATGAGTGTATTGGTGAGTGAATGGATATCTCAGTGCTACATGTCAAAGTAAGTACATATGTAAAACACAGTACATGTGAGAGTTGACATATATAAATAACTGTGCATAAGAGCCAGTGAATGTGTGAGTGGCTGTATGGATCATTGTGAACTTGTATCAGGGATTGTATAAGAGAGTAAATATGTGTTAGTATATGTTTGAATAAGTAAAGTTTGTATAACTGTATAGTTGAGGAAATGGAGGTGTGATTGATTCTTTGCATGACTGACTAGGTGTGTGAGTAACTCCATGGATGAGTGACAGTCTGTGAGTGTCTGTTTACACTGATTGTATCTAAGGTTATATTAGAGTCTGAAGAGGTTCATCGTATTATCACATGAATGATATCATCAGTGATGTGATCAGTAATGTCAAATGAGATGTCATCAGTGATGTCATCAGTGATGTCATTTGAGATGTCATCAGTGATGTCATCAGTGATGTCACTGACCATGTCATGAATGATGTAATATGTGACATCATCAGCAGTGGATTGCGGGTGCGCGATATATAGTTAGCGCAACTAACTATATATGGAATTTCAATGGTTTTATGCGAGTAAAATAAGGTTTTGTAAATGCGAATTCCTAACTATATATGGTCTATAACCTATGGTTTTTTCATTGAATATATATATATATATATATATAGTAAAATGTGTAGGGTAATCTTCAGAATGGATTTTTTAACATATTATTTTTGGAAGCGTTGGTGGCCATGGAATGTCTGATTTTGTTTACTGTTTTTGCGTCGTGTCCATGGAGATTGTGATTACCGACATCATCGCTGTCTCCGGAGTCACTGCAAAAAGATAAAAACAGGTTTTAGGGATGCTTTCTTATAAAAAAAAACTCTCCCCAAAAACATGACTTTAAAGAATTCAGTAAACAGGCCTCTAGTGTGTAAAATACTGTAATATGTGTGGATATATGTGTTTTAGACAAGGTGGGATTGACGCAGTTAACAACGTCATTGGGACATCCTGAATCACCTTGAAAATAGGAAATAGGTCCTAAAGATGGATTTTAAGCAACTTAGTATAAAAACATTAGTTTATTCATGTATTTAAAGAAGTATGTATATAGTAATATGTGTAGGGTAGTGTTCAGAATGGATTGTTTTTCACAATAATTTTGGGTGTGTTGGTGGTCATTGAATGTCTGCTTTTATTTTCCATTTTAACAAAGTCTCCACAAGGATGTCGACACGAAGATCCCAAAAAAATTTAAAAAGAATTCACAATATTTAAGGTACTAGGGTGACTCTGACAAGAGCCGTTGTGTTGGTTGTGTGTATATGGCTGCAACACATAAGACCGGCTGCAGCGCTTTCAGATTTCTTTGAAATACCCGGTTGTCTTCATCTGTAATGTGCGCTCCATCATTTCTATTAATTCCATGCAAGTCAAAACGTAGATTGCTGTTATAGATACATCCCATGTGATGGTCTCTGTGGAATGCAGAAACAGTTTTATTAACATGTTTCCTGGCTTTGTCAATCTGTGGACAGAATTGATTTGACCACTTCCATTTCTGTATTTGGCTTATATTAGAGTACACCAAGAGAGTGTGAGGGAAAAGCGACATCAGTTTTGCAAAGGTATCCTTCATTAGGATTTCCAGTCCTACCCCAGTCAATCTGCCTAAGTCATTGCCACCACAGGGCACAATCATGAGGTGAGGAGTTTGGGCATTCACAATGGATTTAACCAAAGCCAGCAACTGATGAAACTTTAATCCTCTCTGGCCAAACCAAGTAATCTGCACATTTGGCAAACACAGGTCCCTGTCAATACCTCTCTTTGTTGCAGCCTTTTTAGCCCAATAGATATAGCGGTGAACATTTTTCCATACTTTAAGCATTTTGAAGTGAAGGAGCAACAGTAGTCAGGAGAAGGCTGGAGCTCAATGAGATAGTTTTCCAAAGGAAAAGCAGTTAAAACAAAGATTTATCAAAAAAACAATTTTCTTGAATGCTGTCAGCATGAAAGTGAATAATATTAGGTAGTGTGTTGGATGGCTCAAGGAGAAGTCTTACTATTGGCTGTTGTTTAAAAATAGAAATGTAATACAGACAATTATATGCTTTTTAAACAGTGGATTAAACCACACCTGAGGTATCTTATTTGGAAGTAGCATGTTCCTTCTAGATTGTGCTGTGAACTTGTGCCCTACTGGTTTCACTGGGTTGCAAGGTACACTGAGCTAAGACTGTATTGGTGAAAAGGTGTTAAACAGACAGAATTAGTTTTTTCAAAGTTGAGGAGTGATGAGACAAGTAAGTAATGGCAAGTTTTAATTTTCAACTCAGGACTATGTAATAAACTGTTGTGTAGTATTTACATTTCAGAAAAATTATTATAGAAATCAGTTTGAACTCCCATTTATTTTCGCGATTATTTCACGATGATTGCGAAAACATCATGAAAATGCATCAACAGGGACCTTGTTTTAAAAGAGAGGAAAAGGGTTAACAGATGCTAACCATTCATATGATAATAGAGTGGAAAGTTGAAAAAGTTGCCATTTTGGACTTGCTTTATATGAGAGTGGTGTACAATTCTACTGCTTAGTTTTTACAAATCTTAACAGTGTCCAAATTATGCAAAAAGAACTGAAACAACAATATAATCCACAAACTGAATTCAGTGGTATGTATATAACTTTTTAATTTTTTTTAATGTACATTAGAAATTACAGTGTATGTGGGACTTTGATGAGAAAAAATTATATGAGTTGAGCAGTATCTATTAGAGAGTATGTGTTTAATAGGTTAGTGGTGAATGTTTAGGTATGTGGGAGAAAAAAAAATAGTGATTCAGATTCAGATATGCTTTATTCGATTTTAACTGTAAATAAAAATCATAAAAGCGACAATATATATATATATATACACACATTATTTCGTGATGAATAAATAAATAGTTCCCAAATTTAAAAAAATTAAAAATAGTATTAAATTAGTACATTATCGATCTAAAGCATTTACTTACTAAAATTAAGAGATCATAGAATTCCGTTTCCTCAGGATACTTTTTAAAAAACCAATCATAATCAAAATGCATTTTCCATTTTCCAATTGCTGTAAACTTAAGTACGCTGGTCTACATTGCCGCCAGGAACCCTGTCTCAAATATTGTCTAATCCATCTTCTGCGTTCGTTCTCATAGTATTTACAGAATAGGGTTACGTGGAATGTGGATCTGGGGATTCCTTTACTCCATCTGATTTCTTCAGTAAGCTCTTTGCTGAGAAATTTCTAGTCGCCAGCATGGTTGTCAAAATAGCCCCCTTTAGTTTCCTTCTAGCGTTGAATTTCTTCAAGCAGTCTACAGTCTCCTGTCTGTGCATCATAAAAGCCACAGTAGAGCGTTGACAGATCCATGGTGAAGTACGTTATTTGTAAAAGCTGTCCAAGTAATTTCTCCAGTGTCAAAATACATAGTTAATGGCGATTGGCTGCAAACATTTTCCATTGTATGTTTATTTGGTTCATTTTCCTTTATTTTAACACCTGTGAGACAAGACCACCTCGTTTTCGAGCCATGAGTGGTATTTTCCAATACTTGATTAAGATGAGTTGTAACACCCACTAATAGTTTTAACTCACCAGCTTTACTGTGATGTTTATTTGACCATCTTTCACTTGTCCTCCATAAGAAGCCATGTTCCGTCTATATTCGCTTCCTAGCCGGTATCGTGGTAAGTCTGGCAACATATAATACATTCTAACTAGGGATGAGTGATATTTTTAACGGTGCCTTTTCAATAGGGAACTTCTGTGTTTAGATTAAACATCTAAAAACTTTCTCTACATTACCCAGTCAATTGGGTCCCGTTAATGTTTTTTTTAAGACATTAACATCTTTATAAAACACTCTTAAACCACTAGGCCTAGTTTTAATTAATTTTGGATTGTTCATTTTGCATTTAAAATGTTTGCCTGCTTACCACTACAGTTATTTGTAAAATAGTATGCACAGACTCTATTCATTAAACCTCGCACATTTACTACCATTCATGCACCCCATTCATCCACCCACCCATCCATCCATCCTGCATCCATCCATCATTCATGCATCCATTCACCCATCTATCATGCATGCATCCATCCATGCATCCAACCAACAATCATTCATCGATCATGCATCCAACCATTGTTCATGCATCAAAAATCGGATCCCTTGGGCTGCTCAGGTGGTCCCACAAGGATATTAACATATTTAAACGTTATCCGCTAATAGAATTAGCATTTTCAAAACCTTGCAAATTCACTGAAAAAACCATAGGTTTCTGGCCTTATATATATATATATTTATATTAGCTTTTAAAAAACCAATGAAATTCACTGAAAAAACCATAGGTTATACAGTATATATAGTTAGGAATTAGCCTTTAAAAAAACAATGAAATTCACTAAAAAAAACATAGGTTTTAGGCCTTATATAATTAGGAATTAACATATAAAAAACCATTGAAATTCCTCCTATATAGTTAGCTGGACATTTTATTGATATAAAACCAATGAAATTCGACATATAGTTAGTTGCACTAACCATATATTTCGCGCATCCGCAATCCAATGCTGATGATGTCACGTATTACATCATTCATGACATGGTCAGTGACATCACTGATGACATCACTGATGACAGCTCATTTAACATCAATAATCACACCACTGATGATATACTTCATGTGATAATACAATGCACCTCCTTACACGCTAATACACCTAGTGTAAAATACAGAGTATCATTTTTGAAACTATTGACACACCAATACCATTTACTACATACCCACTCACTGATTCCTACGTCTACATGCACATTCATTCATTCACCCATAAGGTCATTCGTATATACTGTCACTCATCATTGCAACACTATCATATGCACTCATACACCTATGCAGACACTCACACACTGCCACTCATCCATGGAGTTACTCACACACCTACTCAGTCCTGTAAAGAATCAATCACACTTTGATTTCTTCATCTATACAGTTAAACACAGAACAGCTTACATTTTCACAGATATACTAACACATACTTACTCACTTATACAATCAAATCCTTCATCCATACTCTTACACATCCTCTCATTCTTCAATATGTAAAACATATTTAAACTTTACAAAAACACACAGACACTGGATGATGTCATCAGTGATGTCATCAGTGATGTCACTGACCATGTCATGAATGATGTAATATGTGACATCATCAGCATTGGATTGCGGATGCGCGAAATATATAGTTAGTGCAACTAACTATATGTCGAATTTCATTGGTTTTATATCAATAAAATGTCCAGCTAACTATATAGGAGGAATTTCAATGGTTTTTTATATGTTAATTCCTAACTATATAAGGCCTAAAACCTATGTTTTTTTTAGTGAATTTCATTGGTTTTTTAAAGGCTAATTCCTAACTATATACTGTATACCCTATGGTTTTTTCAGTGAATATATATATATATATATATATATATATATATATATATGCAAACAACAAGAGTTCCCCTCATGAAGACGCCCACACGGGGAGTTTAGCCACCTTTTTATTGCGGATCACAGCAGTAACAAAGTTCCATCTCAGATCCTTATTAAAAGCCAAACGCGTTTCAGAAATGTCTCTTTCCTTGATCACTGGCAATAGAAAAGGAGAAGCAACAGCTGAACTGAGGCACATTCATATATTCCACCAAGTCCCGCCCATGTGGGAGTGTGCTGAAAAGCCTCATGGTACTTGCAGTTCCCCAATATGTATCACTCCCAAGTGGGTGGTATTGTGTCCTTAATTTCCTCGTTTTTCTTACCCCAGTGGGTTGATGAAGAAGTGGAAACAAATATTCTTCTGCCTTTAGGATATCACGCAATGTCTGTGACCCACCGCTCCTTCAGCGTTTCGTGGTTGCGAGAACACGAATCCGTCAAATAGGCAGCAGGGCGTCCTCGCAGCCGGAACAGCCGCTAAACATTCAAACAACAAGGGTTCCCCTCATGAAGACGTCCACACAGGGAGTTTAGCCACTTTTTATTGCGGATCACAACAGTAACAAAGTTCCATCTCAGATCCTCATTAAAAGCCAAACGCGTTTCGGAAATGCCTCTTTCCTTGATCACTGGCACTCGAAAAGGAGAAGCAACAGCTGAACTGAGGCACATTCAGTTCCCCAATATGTATCACTCCCAAGTGGGTGCTGTTGTGTCCTTAATTTCCTTGTTTTTCTTACCCCAGTGGGTTGATGCAGAAGTGGAAACAAATATTCTGATGCCTTTAGGATATCACGCAAATTTTCCTCCAAAAATATCAAGGTGGTTTTTTGTTATGTAAAGTTTGGGGGCGAACTGTGCAGTGGGGATCAAGAATTTGGGGCACAAATAAGTTTGCATTTGTGATGTTAATTTCCATTGCAATTATTAGCCACACCTACAGCCCAAACCGCCAGACGAACTTACACTAAACTTGACAGGGAGTTAGATGTAGTTCCAAGGAGGTGACTTTTGCTTATTTGCTGTAAATCTGTTCAGTATTTGTTAAGAAATTCAAATTTCAAATTATAGTGATATCTCTGCCCGGTGATATTTCATAGTGATTTCGTGATGAATCTCGAATGCACGTGCCAATGGAAATGCTCTGATTGGCTGGTCGCAACCTGAATAGAAATTTGAAGCTGCCATGTTATCTATCAGGAATGGTTTCCAGGACTGAAAATGTGTTTGAAAGCACACATAAGTGGTCATGCTGACGATACTCTCACCCCATGATTGAGAAATGGGAGTGTTAGTACTACAAGTTATGCATCCAAAATATAAATTTTTAATCATGAGCAACATTTGGGATGATGCTGCTACCCCTAATGCGGACCATTGTGGGGACATCATGAGTATCAATTTCCTCGCAAATATTGGTTGAAATGTAAAAAGATATATCAGTGAATCATTAATATGCATTGCTAAACATATTGAGCTTTTGATAAATGTTTTATAGAGGTATTTATACAGTTAGTTATCTACTGTGTTGGTTAGAATTAATTATATAGTTATCATATTTTTATGTGGTGGTGACTATTGAATTACTGCTTTTGCTTTCTGCTTTTACGATGTTGCTGCGGGATCACGATTGACGATTTGATTGCGATCTCCGGCCTCACTGCGAAAAAGGAGAATAGGTCTTTATAGTTGATTGTGCCTGAAATACACTGGAAAAATATGAGTTTGAAGGGTACAGTAATAAGTGTGTAACTTACTATAATATGTGTACATATATGTGTTTTCACTTTATGGAAAAGGCGTGATTGTTGCTGATAATGTCACTGCGACATCTTGAATAACTGCGAAAATGGAAAATAGGTCTCAAGGATGGTTTTTAACCCCTTGCATGCATCTGACGGCCCCTGGCCGTCCAACGCCATGGTGCTTGTGTGCGTCAGATGGCTAGGGGCTGTCCAATCTGCGCACGTGTGGAATTTTGCCGCACAGCGGCAAAATTCCGACCGCGCCCAAGGGGTTAAAGAAACTTAGTAGAAAAATAGAAGTTTAAACATGGTTTGAAAGAATTATATATATACATATGTACATATGGACCATGACTGATTAATTTATGCACTGGAATTTTACATGTAATGTGTCGTGCATTCGATCCTGGACCAGGCTGAAGTCTGTTTTTTATGTCCACAGGCTGAGGGGTCAGCTGATGACGCACTTGCACTTTAAATTGATTGGTGGAATGCCAGACCATGTCATGTGATCAAGGGGCTGAGGTCCCGAAACGCGTCATGGCGGCGTGTTTTTCTGCACGAGGATGAAAATAAAATAAATATGCAACTTTCCATCTGGGTCCGGTTTTCGTTCTTGTTCTGAAGCAGCATTTGGGGCATTACGGAGTTCGTCTCATATATATATATATATATATATATATATATATATTACCTACTGGCGGTCGCCAGTAGGTATATATAGTTAGGATTTTTTCCCTATGGGATTTCTGAAAATTCTATGTCTAATAACTTTGGCGTTTGTGGACGGAATCGGCTGAAATTTTCAGGAAAATGGCACATTTTGTTTCTGAGCAGCCCCTGAAAATTTGGGGGGGTTTCGTCAAGGGGGGGCTGAGAAAAAAGGGGGGTCCCAAAACGCGTTTTTCCCATGTTAATTTCCATAGGGCGGTTGGCCTCACTTTTAGCTCGAACGGCTGAATGGATTTGCACGAAACTTGGCAAAATTGTAGGGACTGTTAGCCCGATGTGCCTTTGCTAGGTCTCAATATATGTGCTTCAGTGGATTTTGAGAAATTAACGTTTAAATCAAGATATATATCTGTAACAGCGCTCCGGGCAGCGATCCGGTTCGCGTACTTTTCGCTTATCGGAACTTTGCGATGCGAAGCTGATTGGCTCTCCGGTGTCTGTCAACATTCTAAACAGTCCGGTGCGGCCGCCATCTTGTCTCTCAGTAGGATCGAGAGATAAGAGGAGGCCAAAACAAAGGGGGAAATTTCGATAAGGGGGCCTAGTAGATCCTCCCTGACCCCCTAGGTTTTATGTGGAGGTTGTAAAAGGTTTCTGCAGGGGGAAAAAAAAAAAAAAAAAAAAAATTATTTATGCGTGGTGAGCTCCTAGTACGCGAACCGGGTAGCGCTCTGGGCAGCGTACTATAAGGATAAAAGAATGATAGATTTTTTTAATACTGTATGTTAAATATTTGTTGTTTTTGTTAGTTTTTTTTTTGTTTTCTTTATTTTTTTTTTTTTTTTATTATGATTGTGTTTCATACTTTATTAAATTTTCTAACATTTCATTGTCAGAAATGTCATAATTTATTATAGGGTGTAATTGTTTTTCATTTTGAAGCAAGTTGTCTACTGCTTCAACACATTGTAGAAGTTCGTGGTCTCTACTGTCATCCATAAAGTCATCAAGTTTGTCTTGGCTGCTCTCCTTCAGTTCAATCGAAAATGAAACTTGTTGTTCGCCTTCCATTTTGCCTGAAATTTTGAATAAGAAAATATATATTAGTAGAGATTGGGCACTGTTGGGATTAATTTTAGATAGGTAGTTTTTATCAGTGAATTTTTCTTTTGGCAGTGTATAGTATCAGAGTGGAAATAGGACTATAAAAAAAGTGTATGTAATTTAACGAAGAGAAGCCTAACTCCATTCCTAACTATAACAGAGAAGTCTATCTAAATCCATAACTACTACAAAGGGATAGTGTATATGTATCAGAAAAAGTCTACCATATCAAGTTATAGTGTTCAATATACAACTTACCTTCAGAAACAAGTTGAAGTCTTAGGTAAGTATTGAAATGTGATGTACAACAAGAAGTAGCAGTCAAAATGGCTGTGTTTTCTTCTCTTCCTTTATATATATTCAGGTATATAACCAATCAAATATCAGGTAATAAAAGTAGAAAATGAAAGTAAGATTTTTATTGGTTGTCAATTCCAACACTTCAGATGTGTTTTGTGAAGTAATTTACCTCAAGGTATTTAGAGAGGTCTACAGGCTTAATGGCTAAATGGAATTTCAATCAAATTTGTGAAAATGAAAGGGATTGTTATGTAGTATGAGTTAATCTATATTTGGTGAGAGTGTCTCCAGTCCTTTTTCTTTGAATTACTTTCCCACCTTTTCTTTGGGCCGCTTCCCGGGAAGCAGTTTAGTCCGCGAACTAGAAGCGTAACGGGAGTCCACCATTTTGTGTTTCGGTCGAATTAACATATAAAATGGAGGTTAAATAATGTTCAGAAAGGGTAGAAGGGGACACGGTACAAGTATTTTGACCCCCCAGGTTTTCTGAGGGTGGCTGAGGAGGACCATATGTGCGGAGAAAAAACATTTTTTTGGGTGCGCTCAAAGTTCGCGTACCGGATAGCGAACTGGGAGCGAACTAATAGAAATAGAGCTTGGCAGAGTTCAAAGAATTCTACCAATTTTTTTTAATAATGGGGAGGTAGTTCTGAAAAGAACTTTTTTTTTGTTTTTGTTGTTTTAAATTTTTTTTATTAGTTTTCTGAACATTTTTTATATTTTTTTGTTTTTTTCTGAACATTTTGTATTTTTTTTTATTTTTTGGGGGGAGGGGGGGAAACAAAAATGATTCATCGAAGAGGGCTCAACAGGAGCAACAAAAAAAAGAAGAATTTATTTTTGGGGGCGTTTTGGACATACATGATTTTTGATGGCTCTAATGATAAGAGTTATACTACTTTCGCGGTAGCATAATGTTTGATTGCACCTCATACAAACTTGTTTGACTTCCCCCATGTCCATTTGAATATTTGGGATCAGCTCCCTTGCTTCAGGTCCCGTTATTTCTGGCACAACCGATCTTCTGGCTATTGCTGGTGAATTCTGTTGTTCGTCTCGAAGCTGAGCTGCACTGTAGTTATTTGGGTGCCACCTGCTCATGTGTCTGTGCATAGTGAAATTCCCATAACTATATTTTTTATCCGTGCCTCTAGAAAGACGTTCGTCACAGATTCGGCAAAAGACATACCTGGCGTTCACTTTCTTTTGCCCTGGTGGAAATTTGAAAAATTGCCAAATGAAATTTTCCTTCCTGTTGTATCTCCTGGGCTCCTCAGGCAAATATTCAGACTCTTCCTCCTCTTCCCGCTCTTCCTCTTCTTAAAAGATTGGTTGAGTTGGTGGTCCTTTCTTTCCATGAGGAGGTGGAGGTGGTGGTGGGGGAACACTACCAGAAGCTACAACAGAAGCCATTTCCCTGGATTGTACAAAGGTCTTTCTCTCATCAAGATGAAAGTCAGAGTGAGGAAAGAAGGAGGGGTTTTCATCATTTGGGAAAAGCCAAAGTTCTAAACCAATGAAAAGTGTTAATTTTAGATCACATGACCTAGTATTACATCATTAGGAAACCAAAAGTGAAATGAACTAATGAAAAGTGTTATTATCGAGTCACATGACCTGCTGTCTTTACGTTTCGCGCTTTGCGCCGCTATCCAATCCGCTTTCGAGTCCGCTAACTTGGCGCGTCGGATAACGTATTACGCGACAACGCAAAACGTCATGATAACGTAACAGTCACGCTTAAGGAGCGATTACCGGCTCGCGCACCAAGTCGCGGCTTTGAATTCAGCTAACGGGAAGCTGACTAGTTCGCGGACTAAGAGCGGAACAATTTTTTTTTAAAAAAAATTGTATAAAAAAAATGTACAATATATTTTATGATTTAAAGAAAAATACATTTTAGAGATAGAAATATTAGCTTTCAAAAAACCATTGAAATTCAATGAAAAAACCATAGGTTATACTCCATATATAGTTAGGAATTAGCATTTACAAAACCTTATTTTACTCGCATAAAACCATTGAAATTCCATATATAGATAGATGCGCTAACTATATATCGCGCACCCGCAATCCACTGCTGATGATGTCACATATTACATCATTCATGACATGGTCAGTGACATCACTGATGACATCACTGATGACATCTCAAATGACATCTCAAATGACATCACTGATGACATCTCAAATGACATCACTGATGACATCACTGATGACATCTCATTTGACATGACTGATGACATCACTGATGATATCATTCATGTGATAATACGATGAACCTCTTCAGACTCTAATATAACCTTAGATACAATCAGTGTAAACAGACACTCACAGACTGTCACTCATCCATGGAGTTACTCACACACCTAGTCAGTTATGCAAAGAATCAATCACACCTCCATTTCCTCAACTATACAGTTATACAAACTTTACTTATTCAAACATATACTAACACATATTTACTCTCTTATACAATCCCTGATACAAGTTCACAATGATCCATACAGCCACTCACACATTCACTGGCTCTTATGCACAGTTATTTATATATGTCAACTCTCACATGTACTGTGTTTTACATATGTACTTACTTTGACATGTAGCACTGAGATATCCATTCACTCACCAATACACTCATGCACACAGTCAACCGCCCATACAGCTGTTTCCAAAAGCACTTTTGAAACCATACATCTAGTGAATCAACTGCTCACACATCTATGCACAGAGTCATACACCTCCCAGCCACCCACACACACACTCAGTCTCCCATACAAATACTTGGGCAACCAATCAATAACCCATATAGTTACTCATATAGCTACTTATCAACACATGCAACAGTTTACAGAACAACAGACATAATGATGCGCAAATTAAGACAGTTTAGTCACTAACCCATGCACTCAGTGAGACACATTTAATCACTCACTCATACAGTCAGTCATGCACCTACTAAATCCTTCATCCAGACACTTATACATCCACTCATTCTTCAATATGTAAGACATATTTTAACTTTACAGAAACATACAGTCACTGGATGTTGTCATCAGTGATGTCATCAGTGATGTCACTGACCATGTCATGAATGATGTAATATGTGACATCATCAGTAGTGGATTGCGGGTGCGCGATATATAGTTAGCGCATCTAACTATATATGGAATTTCAATGGTTTTATGCGAGTAAAATAAGGTTTTGTAAATGCTAATTCCTAACTATATATGGAGTATAACCTATGGTTTTTTCATTGAATATATATATATATATATATATATAGTAAAATGTGTAGGGTAATCTTCAGAATGGATTTTTTAACATATTATTTTTGGAAGCGTTGGTGGCCATGGAATGTCTGATTTTGTTTACTGTTTTTGCGTCGTGTCCGTGGAGATTGTGATTACCGACATCATCGCTGTCTCCGGAGTCACTGCAAAAAGATAAAAACAGGTTTTAGGGATGCTTTCTTATAAAAAAAAACTCTCCCCAAAAACATGACTTTAAAGAATTCAGTAAACAGGCCTCTAGTGTGTAAAATACTGTAATATGTGTGGATATATGTGTTTTAGACAAGGTGGGATTGACGCAGTTAACAACGTCATTGGGACATCCTGAATCACCTTGAAAATAGGAAATAGGTCCTAAGGATGGATTTTAAGCAACTTAGTATAAAAACATTAGTTTATTCATGTATTTAAAGAAGTATGTATATAGTAATATGTGTAGGGTAGTGTTCAGAATGGATTGTTTTTCACAATAATTTTGGGTGTGTTGGTGGTCATTGAATGTCTGCTTTTATTTTCTATTTTAACAAAGTCTCCACAAGGATGTCAACACGAAGATCCCAATTTTTTTTTTTTTAAATCACAATATTTAAGGTACTAGGGTGACTCAGACAAGAGCCGTTGTGTTGGTTGTGTGTATATGGCTGCAACACATAAGACCGGCTGCAGCGCTTTCAGATTTCTTTGAAATACCCGGTTGTCTTCATCTGTAATGTGCGCTCCATCATTTCTATTAATTCCATGCAAGTCAAAACGTAGATTGCTGTTATAGATACATCCCATGTGATGGTCTCTGTGGAATGCAGAAACAGTTTTATTAACATGTTTCCTGGCTTTGTCAATCTGTGGACAGAATTGATTTGACCACTTCCATTTCTGTATTTGGCTTATATTAGAGTACACCAAGAGAGTGTGAGGGAAAAGCGACATCAGTTTTGCAAAGGTATCCTTCATTAGGATTTCCAGTCCTACCCCAGTCAATCTGCCTAAGTCATTGCCACCACAGGGCACAATCATGAGGTGAGGAGTTTGGGCATTCACAATAGATTTAACCAAAGCCAGCAACTGATGAAACTTTAATCCTCTCTGGCCAAACCAAGTAATCTGCACATTTGGCAAACACAGGTCCCTGTCAATACCTCTCTTTGTTGCAGCCTTTTTAGCCCAATAGATATAGCGGTGAACATTTTTCCATACTTTAAGCTTTTTGAAGTGAAGGAGCAACAGTAGTCAGGAGAAGGCTGGAGCTCAATGAGATAGTTTTCCAAAGGAAAAGCAGTTAAAACAAAGATTTATCAAAAAAACAATTTTCTTGAATGCTGTCAGCATGAAAGTGAATAATATTAGGTAGTGTGTTGGATGGCTCAAGGAGAAGTCTTACTATTGGCTGTTGTTTAAAAATAGAAATCTAATACAGACAATTATATGCTTTTTAAACAGTGGATTAAACCACACCTGAGGTATCTTATTTGGAAGTAGCATGTTCCTTCTAGATTGTGCTGTGAACTTGTGCCCTACTGGTTTCACTGGGTTGCAAGGTACACTGAGCTAAGACTGTATTGGTGAAAAGGTGTTAAACAGACAGAATTTGTTTTTTCAAAGTTGAGGAGTGATGAGACAAGTAAGTAATGGCAAGTTTTAATTTTCAACTCAGGACTATGTAATAAACTGTTGTGTAGTATTTACATTTCAGAAAAATTATTATAGAAATCAGTTTGAACTCCCATTTATTTTCGCGATTATTTCACGATGATTGCGAAAACATCATGAAAATGCACCAACAGGGACCTTGTTTTAAAAGAGAGGAAAAGGGTTAACAGATGCTAACCATTCATATGATAATAGAGTGGAAAGTTGAAAAAGTTGCCATTTTGGACTTGATATATATGAGAGTGGTGTACAATTCTACTGCTTAGTTTTTACAAATCTTAACAGTGTCCAAATTATGCAAAAAGAACTGAAACAACAATATAATCCACAAACTGAATTCAGTGGTATGTATATAACTTTTTAATTTTTTTTAATGTACATTAGAAATTACAGTGTATGTGGGACTTTGATGAGAAAAAAATATATGAGTTGAGCAGTATCTATTAGAGAGTATGTGTTTAATAGGTTAGTGGTGAATGTTTAGGTATGTGGGAGAAAAAAAAATAGTGATTCAGATTCAGATATGCTTTATTCGATTTTAACTGTAAATAAAAATCATAAAAGCGACAATATATATATATATACACACATTATTTCGTGATGAATAAATAAATAGTTCCCAAATTTAAAAAAATTAAAAATAGTATTAAATTAGTACATTATCGATCTAAAGCATTTACTTACTAAAATTAAGAGATCATAGAATTCCGTTTCCTCAGGATACTTTTTAAAAAACCAATCATAATCAAAATGCATTTTCCATTTTCCAATTGCTGTAAACTTAAGTACGCTGGTCTACATTGCCGCCAGGAACCCTGTCTCAAATATTGTCTAATCCATCTTCTGCGTTCGTTCTCATAGTATTTACAGAATAGGGTTACGTGGAATGTGGATTATGGTGATGATTTGTCGCAGGGGCATGGTTCCAAATACCTGGACCAGTTATTTTTTGTGGGGAAAGTTACCAGGTGATGAAATAAATTAAATCTAAACCTAGTCAAAACAAAGCGTTCAAAACCAATGATACAAAGAGATAAGTAAGGTTGAATAGTGTAACAAACCAAAGACATCTGATGTTGAATTACAGTTTTATTGGTAAGTTCAACAGAACACCTTAACTTTTCATAGTGATTCATACACAACAACTTTAATTCTTTTCTAGACAGCCCACTTATCTGTTCAGGGTTATAATATAGTTCTGGCCTTTGCAGATAAATAAACGTTTTCCTAATGTACTCTAGCCATGGGATTTGTTTAACGTTAACCAGTGCCATTACGTCCTTAATGATTTCTCTATTAAGGGACAACGATTCTGAGGTCCATACTCTCTGCCAGAGCAAAATTGGTTGCAGTTTTATGAGATCAGAGATAAAATCCATACCTAATTCCGAGTGGCAGTTGAAAACTGCCGTACCCTGAGGAAGGGCTAGCAAATATCTTAAAAAACAGTTTTCTGCTATTTGAATGGGTGCTGTGTTATGAAAGCCCCAAATTCCCGCCCCATAAAGTATGATACTTCTGCATTTTGCCTTATATATATTTAGAATGATCTCAGGGGGTCTCTTCCCTAATTTTTTGGCAAGGTTTATTAATGCCGCAATAGAACATTTGAACAGTGAAGTTCTGTTCTTCACGGCTACACTCCACGAGCCAGAACCATCTATTAGCACCCCCAAGTACGAGAAGCTTTTAGTATGTTCAATTGAGATGCCATCCACTTTGATGGCCTTAGATTTAGCTCTTCCTTTCCCACACATCATCACATAGGATTTTTTGGCATTAATTTTTAAACCCCTTGAATCTATAAACTCAATATATTTAACAAGTGCCTTCTGGGCGCCTACCCTGGTTCTGGCCATTAGCACAGCGTCGTCCGCATAGAGAAGGGATGCCGCCTATTTTTTTCCATACCTAGATGAATCCACTATGGTGGCCTCCCATTCCCCCTCCAAGGCGTTCGTATATATGGAGAAGAGGAATGGAGCCAAAACGCAGCCCTGTCTCACGCCCTTCTCTATGCGGAACGACCCAGTACATTCTCCCATCAACCCATGTCTCACCTTCGTGGTTGCACCTGTGTACAGCTGTCGAAGGAAGTGCACTATAGCAGGTTCCACCCTGATTTCCTCCAATATTTGCCACAGCTTTTCATGATCAACACAGTCGAAAGCGGCTGAGAGTTCGACAAATATAGCGTAGAGACTACCTTTTTTTGCTTGGGTATATTTCCCTTGGATCATCACAAAATTAAGGACCTGCTCCACCATGCCCTTCCCTTCCCTAAAGCCGCACTGGACCGGGCTTAGAATTTTATTTTCGTTTTCCCAAGTTTGTACCTGCGATCTTCATGAGGGAGTCCAAGAGAGATATGGGCCTATAGTTTGCTGGGGACTCTCTATCCCCTTTTGTATAAATGGGTATAATTATTGATTCGGCCCAGGTTTTAATGAAACCTTCAGCACAACAGGCCCTTAGGACAGGTGTACAGATTGGGGCCCAAAGATCAGTGGTCAACTTAAAAATGTCATTTGGGATCCCATCCGGGCCCGGGGCCTTGCTTCCTTTACAGTTATTTATTGCATTCAGGCCTTCCTCATATGTGATTTCAATAACTATCGGGAAATGATTCCGCTCAGGTGCGTCCAACTCATTTGCCTCTACAAGCCTCACCAGAACCCTTTTCTCTTTTTTATATACATTCGAAAAGAAGTCTATCCACGTGCTTTCGTCTATAGCGACTTCAATTCTTGCAATATCCAGTTTAGTAAAATAGGGTGCATTTACTGCCTGCCAAAACAATTTACTATCGCTAAGCTTTGAGGCTTTGAGTAAATTTTGCCATGCCGCTTCTTTTATTTCTTGTTTCCTATTAGTCCGGGCTAAGTTGTAGGTCTTTCTGCAGGCCCTAATTAGGCTGTAGTCCCTAGATTTGGCACTAAGTGCACCTTTAAGGTAGCTATAGGCTTTAGTGCATTTTGAGTCAAACCAGCCATTGGACTTATTACCTCTCTTAGCGTTTCGTTTAGTCAGGGTATCTTGGATGACTGTAGTTACCTGCCCAAAGGCATCTAGGATTTCAGCATTTCTGGAGACCTCGTCTAGGCACACCAGGATAGGTGACAGAGCCTTTGTTATAATGTCAATAATAAAACTTCTTCTGGATGAGGTATGGTCCTTTGAATTACAATATCAGTATTGGCACCCCCCTCTTTGTTATTTGTTTGTTATAATGTCAGCGTTTAATTTGTTTGGGTCCATATTACCCCATTTCAATGCAAAACCATTTTGGCGTGCCAAAACTATTTCTTGCGACCACGCCAGGGACTCGATGGTGGGGGAGGTATTACAATCGGGAAGATTTATGTACAAGCTAAGGGGCAAGTGATCACTAAGGCCATTTGAATGGATCACAACATTTTCCACCCAGTTTGAGTATCTAGTGGGTAAGATAATAAAATCAATAACAGATTGCAAACCCCTTGCTATAAATGTCGAACTAAATTTAGTCTTTGGGGTGCTTATCATATTTGCGAAGCCTAGATCATATGTGGCCATTATGTCATTTATTATTTCCCCTCTAGCTGTATGTACAAGATGATTCCTATCGCCATTCCCTTCAGAACCATCTTCCTGTGATCTGCAAGCATTCAGTTTACATACACTGATATTAAAATCCCCAGCCCATACCAATATTGCGTCTTTTCCTTTAGCTGTGTTTAGGTAGTTCAAGTCCTCCCGAAGTTTTCCCATCCCCTGTAGGAAGTCAGTACTTTTGATGTTGTTGTAAAAGTTTGCCACCAGCAATTCTGTGCCCGGATGTAATTTGATAGATACCATTTGGTAATAAAGGGAGCAATTAATCATTTTAATTCTCTGGACCCTCAACAAGTTTGAAACATATACACAGATTCCCCCTTATTTCTGCCATGGACAGAGTATTCCGATGGGATGTGATAGGTTTTGAAGCCATCCAGGTGTTTTTCTTTCACAAGCCAGGTTTCCTGAATACATAATTCATCAAAGTTCTGTATAAATTCCCTCCACCCAGGGTTAGAAACATTACTTTCCAGTCCACAAATATTCCATGATACCATTCTAAAGGGACCTCTAGGAGATGATGGTCCAACTGGCGGTGCAACCGCAACATGGTTATAGAGCACAGATATTTCCCTATTAGCAGCAGCATTTTCGCATCCTGAGGCCCTCACCATCCTGGGATTATCAACTTCGGGGCTGTCTAGGGTAGTGCAGGGGCTTACCAGGTTTACGTATGTATTTTTGTATACCTCAAAATCTAGAGTGTTGTTAGGGGGAAGAGAAGCTTTCTCCAAAATTGAGTTAGGCGCGTTTTGGGCTTCAATTGGGACCTTATCTCCCTGAACACCTTGTTCTTTGTTCGCTATCTCAGTTGTTTTGAGATCTAACAGCAGATCGGGACTTCTACTATAGGGTTTCACAACTGTGTTGCTGTTACCATACAGTCAGTCACAATCATTGAGGTCAGAGAGTGCTGCAAGTCTGTTTGGGCCTCGATGAAAAGGATGCAACCCCTGTCTACCCCAATGTGGTTCGCCTGCTATCCTCCCCCTTGATGGTCCCAAACCCTGCTGTGTTCTATGATGGGGTGCCCTAACATGTTGCCACCCATTCCAGCTATCAGATTGTAATTGGTTTGGTGTACCATAGAAAAATCCCAGTGGCAGTATCTCAATGCCCGAGCCCCTCAGCCTCCCACCAAACGCAGCTTCCCTTAAGATCCTTTCCACTATTATCGGGCTATTAAAGTTGATCACAATGCAGCCGCCCATTTTGGATTTTTTTGACCTGCCCAGCCAGGACACCCTTCGTGCCATTATAACACTGTGACCTAACTTATTGCCTTCTGATGTATTGTAAGACAACCAGTGGACCACCTTGTTCCTTAACTGATGATAGTCTTCCCTAACTCCCTCAGTAAGCGGTGGAACGTTCCCTAATACCACCACCAATGGTGATGATTGGGGGGGTAAGTCGATAACAGGGTGGGTAACCACGTTTTTAGTAGGTTCAGCCAGACTTTTTGCCCCCCAGGCTGTGTTGATTGTGGAGTTGGTAAAGAGGTATTCTGGCTACCGGTTTTGTCCTTATCCCCTACGGCAGCCTTTCCCACCGGGCCTCCCTTCATCACGACCTCCTTGCTTTCCGGTGATCTTGTTTCATCTGGTGCACCAAATGCGGTCAAGCGGATTGTGGGAGGTGATATTTCGGCCTCTTTACTTGGGGCTGAAGGGGTACCCCTATCTTCCAGACTGGGTGCTAAGTTAGTTAACACATGTGTGTTCAGTACAGTAGCCTTCTGGATCTTATCCATTTTATCATTTAATACTTTTAGTCTCTCAATGATTGGGAGTATGAATGACTTTAGCAGCTGCTCTACTTGGGCTAAAGTACATGTCGCATCCCTAGCTACATCTATATTTTGAGCTAAAGGCTAGAGACCAATACTAGGTGAGGGGTTAGATGGAGTAGGCAAACATATGGCGGGGGTTTTAGATTATACATTAGGTTTAAAAAAACTAGGCTTTGTCTGGTTTTTCATTATTTTCGGTACCCTGGGTTTCCAACCTAGTTGGCGATCCCCTCCACTCTTTCTTTTGCCCTTGTGTGAAGAACATATGGGTGTGTTTTTAGGTATATCCACAGCTTGAATTTCTTGCTGGTCAGGACAATAGGGTGAAAATCCTCCAAAGCTAGGCTATCACAGGATGTTATACTAGCTGAAGTATTAACGGAGATTGTGGGGCAGCACCCTTCTATGCCTTTGCCTAGGGAGGTATTACTGATAGTGCTCAATCTTTTGGTGTCAGCATGCTCTGGAGTGACAGCATTTCTTATCTCTCCCAGGGAGGATCGCTTGGAGCCTGTCAGTTCCAGAGATAGGCGCTTCTAGTGGAGAAGTGTGGCTCAATGGTTAGAGCGGCGGACCTTGATGCAGAGCGCTGGCCAGGGACCAGGGTTCGATTCCCGCCTCGGTGGGATCGGGCTTAAATTCCTCTGACCGGATATTCTCGCCTCAGTGCCGAATCTAAGCATGGGCCCCACGCTGCAACTCTGGGCAATAGCTTGCTTAGTCTCCACAACGGCCCCCGATACACAAGGGATGCCTGGTTTCACCATGGGATGCCCAGGAGTGGACACCTCACAAGGAAAAGCCAGGAGGGGTTCCCTTGTGGTAGGAGTACAAGCGCCGGGATGCTTATGGGTTACTGTTCGCACTACACAAATACAACACACATTCTCAGTGAGGGCTATCTCTCGCTCTAACACAACTGCTGCTCGCGTAATAAAATTATCCAGGGTACCAGTAATGCTACCCCCGTGATGCTGGATGCTGGCTTCCTGCCCTTCCCAGAATGATGGGCCATGGTAATCAGTGGTAGAGAAAAAAAAATGCTTTAAGTCTCTAGGCACCGTAAGTCACGCAATAAATGAAAGTTCTAAAGTCCCTTGTATAGTCTTACCAGGTTTGTTGATGAGTATTAGGGGGGTGGCCCAGCCCAGTCTTGTCCTGACTTGGATGACCGTAGACAGCCCGCCCTTTGCCCGGGCTTAGCCCAGCGTCGCCCGCGTGCGTCCCGCGACGCTGGGGCTGGCCTCTGTTTTAAGGCGCCTCCAGGCGCGCAGATCAGCTGTGCGGCTCCTGCCACAAAGCACCCTGGGATTCTGAGTCCCCCCTCTCAGCGGCCGCGCTAGGTGGAGAAAGCTGCAGCGGCGGGGGAGACATGGGCAAAAGTGTGGGAGGATTCGCCAGGAAAGACCACAGGGCAGCAGCAGCAACGTTTGCCGGGTGAAATGAGGAAACCCGCTCCCCCGGGGCTGGCCTCTGTTTTAAGGCGCCTCCAGGCGCGCAGATCAGCTGTGGCGGCTCCTGCCGCAAAGCACCCTGGGATTCTGAGTCCCCTCCTCTCAGCGGCCGCACTAGGTGGAGAAAGCTGCGGCGGCGGGGGAGGCACAGGCAAAAGTGTGGGAGGATTCGCCAGGAAACACCACAGGGCAGCAGCAGCAACGTTCGCCGGGTGAAATGAGGAAAACTTAGTGACTGTTTATTACATTGTTATTAAAAAATAACAGTATAGTTTTGTGAAAAGTTGCAATGAGGAACTAAAACTGTTTTAAAAGTCTAAACATCATGTGCAGAATAGATACATTTGTCATTTGCATTCTGGGAGTTGTAATACTTTATGAACATTATTTAACAGGAGTAGTGTAGTCAGAAATAAAACATGAGAACATGTTGTCTATGTGTATATGAATTAGAAAGAAGTAATACTTTTTAGGTATAAATTTGGAAGTGTTTGTCAATGTGGTTTTAACTCATATGACCACTCTACATGTGCTTAAATGGTGAGACATAGTCTTTGTGCGTGCACATAGCAATTTGCATGGTGGGAGTTTTGAGCTTGCTTAAAGATGCAGAAAGGTATCGATTTTGGGAAAGAAAGAACAAAGGTGTACATCTATTAAGAAATTACATTTATGCTTACATGGTGATCTACGTTCAGTAAGGCTGAACTAAGACATGAGAAAAAGGGGGAAAAAGAGAAAAATGAAGAAAAGGGGTCAGGGTAGAAACACCCTGACCCCCTAGGCCTGCTTAGCAGGTCCTACGGGGACCCCAAGGCCCAAAAACAGCATTTCTAAAAATAATTGTATGTGAATTTGAGCTAGATGTGTGAGGTCTCAGGGGCAAGACTTATAGCACCAGGACACCTACGGGTAACAGCAGTGCGTAATAAATGTTATAAATAAATTAATGGTGTGGGGGCCCATGGTGGGCCTACAGCCCCGGGAACCACCACCTCCCCAGGGCTTTGTTTATCACATGCAGGGGCACACGGCCCCCTGCAGCTGCAGGGACCGCCAATTCCCTGGGGCTTTGTCTTAGAAAAATGCTTAGGGGCTCCTGTCTCTGCACTGCCCCCGGGAGGCCACCTCCCGAGGGCATTTTAAATGATGTTTGGGGGGCCTCATGGGCCCCCCAAGCCCGGGGGACCACCACCTCATCGGGGCTTAAATATATCTAAAAAAGTGTGGGGGACTCCTGCCCCCACACTGCCCCATAGACTTCCACCTCCCCAGGGCAAAAACTCATTTAAATGCAAGGGTCCATAGCGGACCCTCTGCCCGGGCACCACCACATCCCCAGGGCTTTGAAAATGTAGGGCGGGGCCTGGAGCCCTTCATGGCCCTTGGGACCCGACCCCCCAGGCCCAGCTCCTGCAATGTCTTGGGGTGCTGACCCCGGGACATTGCTGTTTGCTATGGCAGGGCGAGAAGCAAAGCAGATTGCTTTTAGGCAGAGGGGCTGACATGCACTCCCTTTATTAAAAAAACAAATGGCCAGGCCCTGAGAGATTGGGTCCCAGGGGCCAATAGTGGCCCAGGGAAGGGGGACATGTGGACCCCCTTTCCTATAAATATTTTTTTTAAAAAGAAGACTTGTCCCGGGGGATGGGGTCTCAGGGCCAAAAGTGGCCCAGAGAAGGGGTGCCATGCAGACCCCTTCCATATAAATATATTTAAAAAAGGAGGCCATGCCCCAGGGAATGGGGTCCCCAGGGCCAAAATAGGCCTCATTCCTATGCCCCGGGGAATAGGCCCCATTGGGGCCACCCAATGGGGTTGGGTGGCCCCATTCCCATTTAAAAAAATAATGTTTTTTTAATTGGTCAGGCCCTGGGGGATGGGGTCCTCTGGGCCCCAAAAATACTGAAAGAAGGGGAGCCACACAGCCCCTGTTCTAAAAATATATATTAAAACAAACTGGCATCTCACCGGAGGCCCTGCCCCCTCCCTGCACCACTCTGCAAACACGCTCCCTGGAGCGTTCTAAGTTGGGGTATTAGGTCCCTTTGAATACTGACCATCCCCAGGGGCTAACCAGCCCACCAGGTACCTCCAGCAAGCACCACACAACTGGATTTCAGAGAGGTGATCTGAGGCCACACCCCTGTGTACACCACTCTACAAATGTGCCTCTTGGTCCACTGCTAGTGGAGCGATGAGGTCCTCTTATGTCCTGGGGGTAATAGGTAGGTTAAGTGCCCCTAAAGGACCCCCAGCAGCGAAGGGGACTTCAATCCCCGTCCAAGAGCATGCCAGGGATCTCGTTTGAAGAGTGGTGGGCAAAGGGGGCATGACTGATGAGAATTTAGCAATCCTGCTGTGTGGGACTTTCTGGAGGCCAACTACCCCACTTTTTATTTTTTTATTTTTTACAAAGCTTTATTCGACAGCAAGTCATAAAAGCAACCACTTGTTACCTCCAGTAAGTCCCACACGGTGGGATTGCTAAGACGTTTTCAGAGGCCCTGCCTCCCTTTCTCCACCCCTCTGCAAACACGCCTCCTGGCAGACTGCAGCATGGCGATGAAGTCCAAATTACTTCTGAGGGACTTTGAGGGCCAAGAAGCCCTAATGGTACCTCCTGTAAGTCCTACGCAGCAGAACTCCTAAGTGCTGGTCAGAGGCCCAGCACCCTTTCTCCAACACTCTGCAAATGCGACTACTAGTTAAAGAAGTGTTTGCAATATAATAGGTTTCACATTTGCGAGAATTAGAGCTATTGGCGTTGTAAATGTAAAAGTTTTTTACTAATGATTTTTGGAATGGAGTGGATGTATGTTGTGTGTAGTGGAATTATGTGGTATGTTGTGCAGTAAAATTATGCGGATAGAAAGTATGTGGTATTTAGTATATAGGTAAAATGTAGAGTGGGATTATGTGTTATGGAGCGTAATTATGTGGTATGGTAGTCTGTGTTGTGAAGTAGTAATGTCAGGTTTAGTCTTCCTCATTTCCATAGATGCTCGACTATGAACTCAGTGAGACAAAAAAGAAGGAATCACTGAGGAGCACTTGTGGACCTAGTCAGAGGTATGAGCAGGGCCACTGGAATTATTGGACTGTTTGGCTGCACCTACTTTCGCACAGTTATACATTTTCTGCATTGGCCAAATAACTCATCATCTGCTCCCTAATCTGCGTTATTGGCCGAAAAAATGCCATGTTTCTAGCTCAAATGTTACCAAAAATGCAGCACAAGTGTTTAAGCATGGTGGAAGGCTGTTTGCAAACCTAGAATGGTCGCCTGTTACTTATTGCTAGGCTTTCCTGTTTTCAGTTTCTATTTTTGGTAAAATCTGGTGGGGTTTTCTCAGTGTTTTCAATACCTAAAAAAAACTGTGGGTATCAGCGGTTACACATTTTCACGCCATTAAATAAAACAGGAAAAGTGGTTTTCCGGTGTTTATGGAATGTTTTTCTTTTAATTATTACTTGCTTCTTTCTACACTGATAGCAAATGTGTATAGACAGCGTGTGTCCATTTTATATGAGGTCCAAATACATTTTTATAAATGAAACTCATTGTAGTACACCATAAAATACTTCTTTAACAAGTCTTTGGTCATGCACGCTTTTTCTTTCCTTCCTATGTAAATGTTTCTGTGTGAAAAGGCCTTCTCAACATTGGCACTTGAGAAGGACAACACCAAAACAGTACACAATTTGCTAACTCTGGTCAATGGCATCGCTTTCCATGCCAATGCTGGTGCACCTGAAGATTGTGATTCTCTTGGACATGTTCTGCAACATATGCGTTAATTGGGTGCATATGCCCTTAGTTATTGAAGTGGTCAAAAATGAAGCAGTACCTATAAAAGTCTGGAGAAAATTCTGACGGGATCTAGAACTTGTGCGGAGTACCTCAGTGAGGCTTCATTAACTTCAAATTCCATATTTGGTGAAGGTACATTTCTATGCATCATTGCTAGTCATTTCCCATAGACTGTCAAATTAAATGTTCTGAATTGCTTCTCAACATTTCTTTGCTTACTAAGTGGTAAGAATTCTAAGATGGAGCATGTTGCAGTGCCAAAGTCACTAAAACTGTCTCCCAGCCTACTCTCAAGGAGATGTTCACATCTAGACCAATTTCGCTGAACACTTGGAAGACAAGGGTGTTTTCAGACTGTAGTATTTTGAATATGTCCACTACAGCAGTTAAGTTTTCCTGTAAAAACCTAAGCATGCAATAGACTGTACTTTTTTCACAACACTATCAGAATGTGACCAAAGATCATCATATTTCTTGCCTTTGGCATCAGCACTAAGTAAACATTCAGTAAACGGTTGCCACATGGTTAATATAGCATTCGCAGCCTCTAGGACTGAGAACCTCTGGCTAAATGACACAGTTAGGATGACTCTTTCTTTGATGCCACACAAAGCACAAAATGAGAAAATTTGCATTTTAGTTCCCGGGCATATCGAAACTATGCACCAGAATGGACTTCAAAGTCAATAGCATTCTTCATTAACTCAGAAGATTGTAAATATGCTTTCAGAATACCATCTAGCAATTGAAAGGATCTCTTACAGGTAAGCACTTCAGCTCAGGTATTGATTTTGACAGGTTATCATACAACTTAATCATATACTTAGCTGAATTACTGCAAATGCAAACTATATCACTCTAATCTTTATTGAACTTGGTAGGAACATTTTGCAGCAACATTCCAAGTGGCACTGCGTTCCATGTTTACCAAACGTCTGGTGTCAGGTTTTCACGACAATCTCAGGTGCTTGTCGACAACACTGTTTTCACATATACCTGCCAATGCACCTTGCATTGAATGTTTAAAGTCTGGGGTGTTTGGCAATTCACTTACAATCAATACTGACTCGCTAGAAAAGGGGTCTAGTAATGTATCGAAGAGTTTCTCCCAGTCTCTGTCTGTGGGTAAATGTGATGGTAGTACATATTGGGAAAGATTCTTATGGAACCAGGCATTTTACCTATCAGTGAAATCAAATGTAGCCAAAATATCCAATGTTATTTTGATATTTCCTGATTCTCTACAGTTTATAAAATAACTAAAAAAGAATTAAAACATGCTTCTAAACAATGCATCTTCAGACCAAAGACCACAAAACTAAAAAAATCAGAAGGAAGAAGAAGCAATATTTTAGTGACATCCCTAAGCAACAAAACTCAAGCACAATAATGTTAGCCCGGTCGTATTTTCTGTTCCCTTGTATAACAAAGTTACATTCTATTGGTCCCTGCAGGAAGAAAAAAAATACTCTTTCACTCATCTTTTCTCTCTTTGAATAGCACTTAGTTTGTGGTTGCAAAGGATTTTTTTCAGTGTTTTTATGTTTACACTGGTGATGGATATTTTCCTTTCAGTGGTGTTTTATCAGTTATTATAGGTTTAAACATAAAACCAGATAGCCTACATATTGATAAATGTGGGTGTTAAAATGGTACTAATGTTGTGCAAGCTACTCTTGCTGCCAGCCTTACATTTCTGTTGATTCTTTCTGCACATTTCTTTTTTTTTCTGCACTTCTCTTGCCTCTCTCTGCAAATATCTTCTACTTTCTGGACCTCTCTTCCATCTTTCTGCACCTATCTTGCCTCTTTCATTTGCTGCTTTATGTACCCCTATTGCCTGTTTCTGCACCGTTTGTCCCTCTTCTACACCTCTTTTGCCTTTTTCTGTATCCCCTTATGTTTTCTGCATCTTTTTTGCCTCTTTCTACACCTCTGTTCCTTCTTTCTGCACTTCTTTTGTTTCTTTCTGCACCTGCCTTGCTTCTTTTTGCATCCCTCTTGCCTCTCTCCCCCACACTTCTTTCTTCTTTCTGCACTTCTGTTGCTACTTTCTTCACTTATCTTGCTTCTTTCTGCACCCCACTTGACTCTTCCTATACCTCTATTGCCTCTTTCTGCAGTTCTCTTGTATCCTTCTGCACTTCACGTGCCTCTTTTTGTAACTCTCTTGCTTTTTTCTGCACCTCTCTTGCCTCTTTCTGCACCTCATCTTTTCTTTCTGTACCCCTTTTGCCTGTTTCTGCACACCTATTCCCTCTTTGTACAACTGTCATGCCTTTTCTACACCTCTCTTTCCTCTTTCTGTACCTCTGTTCCTTCTTTCCTCACCTGTCTTGTCTCTTTCTGCACCCCTTGGGCCTCTTTCCGCACCTCTGTTGCTTCTTTTTGCAGTTCTCATCCTCTTTCTGTACCCCTCCTTTCTCTTTCTGTACCCCTCTTGCTTCTCTGTGCACCTCCCCGCCCCTTTATGCACCCCTCTTGCCTTCTTTTAACATCTCTATTGGTTATTTGTGCACCTCTTCTTCTTTGTTCTGCACTTCACTTGGCTCTTTCTGTACCACTCTTACCTCTTTCTGCATCTCTGTTGGTTCTTTCTACACTGCTCTGGTTTCTTCCTGCACCCCTGTTCCGTATTTCTGCACCCTCTTGCCTTTTTCTGCACCCCTCTTCCCTTTTTCTGTACTTCTCTTGCCTCAGTCTGCCCACCTGTTCTCTCTTTCTGCACCCCTTTTGCCTGTTTCTGCAACTCTTATGCCTCCTTCTGCAGTTTTCTTGCTACCTTCTGCACCTCACTTGCTTTTTTCTGCACCTCTCTGGCAGATTTCTGCACCTATCTTGCCTCTTTCTGCACCCCTTTTACCAGTTTCTGTACCTCTCTTGCCTCTGTCTGCACCTCTGTTTCCTCTTTCTGTATCTCTTTTGCCTGGTTCTGCAACTCCCCTGCCTCTTTCTTCAGTTTTCTTGTCTCCTTCTTCACCTCTGTTGCTTCTTTTTGCACTTCTCTTGCCTCTTTCTTCACACCTGTCACTTCATTCTGCACTTTCCATGTTTCTTTCTGCACCTGTCTGCGTGAGGCGCAGGTTTGTCTTTCGTGTAATACTTCTTTTAAATCTACTATTCAGGCTTTTAGGAAGCCTGTTCCCCCCCTCCATGGTCGGCTGACCTCTCCACCTAGACAGGGCTTCCTACTCAACGCGCGATCCCTTATTAAACACAACATAGATTTTCACGACTTTGCAAATATGAGGCAACCCGATTGGGTCTTTGTGACCGAGACATGGGCCTCTGAATCCTCTGGTCATGATCTCCTTTTGGCTATACCTGAAGGATATGCACTTCATAGGTTGGATAGAGTGCGTTGTAGAGGACGTGGATTGGCATTCCTCTTTAAGACCACACTCTCCTGTACTGTAAAACCTCTATCGGTCCCTTCGGATCCCTTTGAGGCTCTATATTTTTGTATTGTGTGTGCCCCCTCGATTTCCTTTACTGGAATTCTTGTTTATAGACCCCCAGGACCTAGAACCAATTTTTGCCCTGAGCTTTTTAGAATTCTGGAACCTTACTTTGGGAGACCTTTCTTTACTATTCTTGGGGACTTGAACTTTCATTTAGATGATCTGGCTGCTAAAGATACTTCCTCCTTGGTTAGCGCCTTGGAGGCTTGTGACTTTGTCCAAAGGATACCTTACCCGACTCACAAGGCTGGCCATACCCTTGATGGGGTATTTTCCAATGATTCTAGGCTAACAGTCGGTGTTCCTTTGTTGATAGTGTGGTCTGATCATTTAGCAGTACCGTTGTACTTAAACACTCCCCGTTCTGAGGGCAACTCTGTTACCATCAAGAAACGTCTCAAAAGAAGCTTCAGAAATATCACCAATGAGGCTCTGGCCCCTTTTATTCAAAACTCTAATGTCTCATCTCAGTGGGCGGTGGATGAGGCGGCACAAGAACTTGCCGACTCTATCACTAAAGCAGTGGATGAGTTAGCCCCCACCTCACTCAAACATGTGGCGTGACAAAAACCTACAGCCCCCTGGTTCACAGAAACACTGCGGCTTCTCAGACAAGAATGCAGAAGGAAGGAAAGAGGTTGGCGCAAATCCTGGGATCCGATTGACCAGGAAGCCTACAGGTGCCTGTTACGGGAATATAAAAGCAGAGTTATCAAGGAGAAACAGGATTACTTCACCAACCTGACCAGTTCTCCTACATCATCTAAAGAGCTCTTCAAGATAATGAACTCCCTCTGCTCTCTTCAGGCACCTGACCCCGTGGTAGTCTCACAGGAGCTATGTAATAACATCTCAGATTTCTTCTATAAAAAAATAGATGACATCTATCTGGCTTTACAATCTCAGAGGAATTCCCTGAGTGAAGAGGACTCCTCTCGAGTTAAGCACTTGGAATCTTGGGATGCTGATTCCCCCCAAGTCCTAAACCACTTCCCTGCGCTCTCCATAGATGGATTCAACCGGCTTTTAGATAGAACAAAATCAGCCTCTCCTTTGGACCCCGCTCCTTTGAAAGTACTAAAAGACTGTAGAGACATCATTCTTCCTCCTATGTTGGAAATAATGAATGGAGCTATGGAGCAGGGTACTTTCCCTATGGTATGGAAGAAGGCGATTGTAAAACCTCTTCTTAAAAAGCCTACCCTGGACCCCGGGCTCCTGAAGAACTTCAGACCTATATCTCTTCTGCCGGCCCCTGCCAAGATGTTGGAAGCCCACCTGAACTGTCATCTTTCCAACTTCCTGGATGCCTCGGGGTTCTTGGATGGGTCCCAACATGGCTTCAGAAAGCTCCACAGCACGGAGTCTGCTCTGACTAAGGTCGCAGATAACATCCGCCGGAAAGTAGATCTGGGCCAAACCACCGTGCTAGTACTGCTGGACCTTACAGCAGCTTTCGACACCCTGTCTCCCTTTACTTTAACATCTAGGTTAAGGGAGGCAGGGGTAACAGGACCGGGCCCTTAGTCTCCTGAACTCTTTCTTACAACAGAGAGAGCAGCGTGTGATGCTTGGAAATTTCCTCTCCCCTGCTAAGTCTTTGCAATGTGGGGTGCCACAGGGGTCGGCATTGAGTCCGACCCTGTTTAATATCTACGTGGCCCCCCTTGCAAGACTAGTAAGATCTCAGGGGATGGAGGTAGTGTCGTACGCCGACGACACGCAGATTATGGTGTCCCTGACCCACTCTGTGAGTGTCACCGCGTCCAACTTTAGGTCCTGCATGCAACTTGTTGCAGACTGGATGATCCTCAACTCCCTAAAGTTGAACGGTGACAAAACAGAGGTCCTGGTCTTTGGCAAAGACCAGGGCATGTGGTCAGGTGAGTGGTGGCCTCCATCCTTAGGCATCTGCCCCACTCCCACACAATCTGCCAGGAATCTAGGCGTCATTTTCGACACCCGGCTCTCCATGGAGCTTCAGATGAACAGGACTGTGGCCACATGTTGGGGCGTCATCAGGACTCTTAAAAGAATCCTTCAGTATCTTTCCCCACAGGCACGTAAGCAGGTTGTGATTGCCCTTGTTGGTTCAAGGCTTGATTATTGTAACTCACTTTATGCCGGGGTCAACAAGGGTCTTTTGCAGCACCTACAGGTGAGCAGAATGTGGCGGCGCGATTTGTTCTGGCCCTGCCTTGGTTGTCCTCTGTGACCATGGCGAGGAAGAGTCTTCATTGGCTCCCTATCACCTCCAGAGTATCTTTTAAACTCCTCTGCCTCACTCACAGTGCCCTCATGGCTGGCCCTGCCAATGCCCTTGGATCCCTGCTTACTCGGTATGTTCCGAGTAGATGTTTACGCTCTCTTGAGCTAAACCAACTGGTAGTCCCGCGTTCTAGGAAGGTTAGATGGGGGAGTAAGGCTTTTTCCATCTTGGCACCACAATTATAGAACACACTTCCCCTGGAGATCAAATCACAGCCCTCTTTGGATCTCTTTAGGAAAGCTCTTAAAACCTGGTGTTTCATTAAGGCCTATCAGTAAGCTCCTGTTATCTGTTGCCTTCAGCTAGTTTTTGAGTTAGGCGCCTTGACGACCATTGGGCTAAGTTGCGCATGAATAAATGCCACTTCATTCATTCATTCATTAACTTTCAGCATCTCTGTTATCTCTTTCTCCACATGTCTACCCTCTTTCTGTACCTTTCTAGCCTCTTTTAGCACATCTGTTGCTTTTTTCTGCAGATCTCTTGCCTCTTTCTGCACCTCACTTGCTTCTTAAGCACCTCTGTTGCTTTTTTTCTGCAGATCTCTTGTCTCTTTCTGCACCCCTCTTTTCTCTTTCTGCACCTCTGTTGGTTCTTTCTACACTGCTCTGACTTGGTCCTGCACCTCTGTTCTGGATTTTTGTATCCCTCTTGCCTTTTCCTGCACCCCTCTTCCCTCTTTCTGCACTTCTCTTGCCTCAGTATGCCCACTTGTTCTCTCTTTCTACACCCCTTTTGCTTGTTTCTACAACTCTCTTGACTCCATCTACAGTTCTCTTGCTTCCTTCTGCACCTCACTTGCTTTTTTTTGCACCTATCTGGCAAATTTCTGACCCCTTTTACATGTTTCTGCACTCTGTCTGCACCTCTGTTCCCTCTTTCTGCACCTCTTTCGCCTGTTTCGGCAACTCTCTTGCCTCTTTCTGTAGTTTTCTTGTCTCCTTCTACACCTCTGTTGCTTCTTTCTGCACTTCTCTTGCCTCTTTCTGCACACCTGTCACTTCATTATGCACTTTCAATGTTTCTTTCTGCACCTGTCTTCCTTCTTTCTATACCTTTCTAGGCTCTTTAAGCACCTCTGTTGCTTTTTCTGCAGATATCTTGCCTCTTTCTGCACCTGTATTTTTTGCTTTCTGCACCTCTGTTGGTTCTTTCTATACTGCTCTGGCTTCGTCCTGTACCTCTGTTATGGATTTCTGCAACCCTCTTGCCTTTTTCTGCACCTCTCTTCCCTCTTTCTGCACTTCTCTTGCCTCAGTCTGCCCACCTGTTTTCTCTTTCTGTACCCCTTTTGCCTGTTTCTGCAACTCCCCTACCTCCTTTTGCAGTTCTCTTGCTTTCTTCTGTACCTCACTTGCTTTTTTCTGCACCTCTCTGACAAAATTCTGCACCCCTCCTGCATCTGTCTGCACCTCTGTTCCCTCTTCCTGTACCTCTTTTGCCTGTTTCTGCAACTCTATTGCCTCTTTCTGCAGTTCTCTTGTCTCCTTCTACACCTCTATTGCTTCTTTCTGCACTTCTCGTGCCTCTTTCTGCACACCTGTTGCTTCATTCTGCTCTTTCCATGCTTCTTTCTGCACCTGTCTTGCTGCTTTCTGCACATCTGTTCTCTTTCCCCACTCGTCTTCTCTCTTTCTGTACCTCCTAGCCTCTTTTAGCACCTCTGTTGCTTTTTTCTGAGGATCTCTTGCCTCTTGCTCCAGCTTACTTGCCTCTTTCAGCACCTCTGTTGCTTTTTTCTGCAGATCTCTTGCCTCTTTATGGACTCTACTTTTCTCTTTCTCCACCTCTCTTGCCTCTTCCTACACATTTCCCCTGTTCCTGCACCTTTCCTGTCTGTTTCTGTACCTCTCTTGCCTTTTTCCCTACCTCTCTAGCCTCTTTCGGCAATTTTCTTGCTCCTTCTGCACCCATTGCACCTCTTTCTGCACCTCTGTTGATTCTTTCTGCACTGCTCTTGCTTCTTTCTGTTCCTCACTTGCCTCTTTCTGTACTTCTCTTGCTTCTTTCTACACTTCTGTTGCTTCTTTCAGCAATTCTCTTGCCTCTTTCTGCACTTCACTTCTTCCTTTCTGCACCCTTCCTGCTTCTTTCTATATACCTCTTGCCTCTTTGTGCACCTATCCTACCTCTTTCTGTACCCCTCTTGCCTCTTTTTGCACCCTTCTTGTCTCCTTCTACACCTCTGTTGCTTCTTTCTGCACTTCTGTGCCTCTTTCTGCACACCTGTTGCTTCATTCTGCTCTTTCCATGCTTCTTTCTGCACCTGTCTTGCTGCTTTCTGCACATCTGTTCTCTTTCTCCACTCGTCTTCTCTCTTTCTGTACCTCCTAGCCTCTTTTAGCACCTCTGTTGCTTTTTTCTGAGGATCTCTTGCCTCTTTCTCCAGCTTACTTGCCTCTTTCAGCACCTCTGTTGCTTTTTTCTGCAGATCTCTTGCCTCTTTATGGACTTTACTTTTCTCTTTCTCCACCTCTCTTGCCTCTTCCTACACATTTCCCCCTGTTCCTGCACCTTTCCTGTCTGTTTCTGTACATCTCTTGCCTTTTTCCCTACCTCTCTAGCCTCTTTCGGCAATTTTCTTGCTCCTTCTGCACCCGTTGCACCTCTTTCTGCACCTCTGTTGATTCTTTCTGCACTGCTCTTGCTTCTTTCTGTACCTCACTTGCCTCTTTCTGCACTTCTCTTGCTTCTTTCTACACTTCTGTTGCTTCTTTCAGCAATTCTCTTGCCTCTTTCTGCACTTCACTTCTTCCTTTCTGCACCCTTCCTGCTTCTTTCTATATACCTCTTGCCTCTTTGTGCACCTATCCTACCTCTTTCTGTACCCCTCTTGCCTCTTTTTGCACCCTTCTTGCCTCTTTTTGTACCTCTGTTGGTTCATTCTGCAGTTTGCTTGCCTTTTTTGGCACCTCTGTTGCTTCTTTCGGCACTGCTCTTGCATCTTTCTGCATCTCTCTTGCCTCTTTCTGTACCCCTATTTTCTCTTTCTATGCCCCTCTAGGCTCTTTATGCACCCCTGTTCCCTCGTTCTGCACCTTTCCTGCCTGTTTCTGCACATCTCTTGCCTCTTTCTGTACCTCTGTTGCTTTTTCTGCACTTTTCTTGATCTTTCTGGACCATTTGCGCCTCTTTCAGCACATTTGTTGCTTTTCTCTGTACTTCTTTTCCTTCTTTCTACTCCCCTCATGCTTCTTTCTGTACCTCTTTTGCCTCTTTGTTTACCTCTCCTACCTTTTTCTGTACCCCTCTTGCCTCTATTTACACCTCTGTTGGTTCTTTCTGCGCTGCTCTAGATTTTTTCTGCACCTCACTTGCCTCCTTCTGGACTTCTCTTGCTGTATTCTACAGCTCTGTTGCTTTTTTTCAGCAATTTTCCTGCCTCTTTACGCACTTCTATTCCTTCTTTCTCCATCCCTCCTGCCTCTTTCTTTACCTATCTTGCCTCTATATGCATGTTACATTCTTCTTTCTGGACCTCTCTTACCTCTTTTGGCACCTCTGTTGCTTCTTCATACACTTCTTTTGCCTATTTATACACCTCTGAGTTAGAGCTAGGTGTAATCCCCCTGTCCTATTATGTAATAGGGCCTTAAAGGGGAGTTCATGCCAATCACAGAGGTACCCCAACCCATAGTGTACCCCAGTGTATGTAAGAATTGTCACTGTATTCCAAGTGTCTTTCAGCATAGCACTGGCTCCGGGCCTGGTTAGTCAGAGTAAGTTACCACCAGTACCAGTCAGCAAAAAGTTGGGGGCACCAAATGACTTTGCAACAAGGCCTCTTTCTGCACCTCTGTTGGTTCTTTCTGCATATCCCTTGCTTCTTTCTGCACTTTTCTTTGTCTTTCTGGACTTCTATTGCCTCTTTCTGCATGTCTCTTGCTTCCTTCTGTGCCTTTCTTCCTCTTTCTGTACATGTCCTACCTCTGTAGGTAGGCATACTTAGAAATTGGCATTTGAAAAACTTTTGGAATTCACTGAAAAAAACGTAGGTTTCAGGGATGTTATAGTTAGGAATTAGCATATAAAAACCTTTGAAATTCACTGATAAAACATTGGTTTCAGTGACGTAATAGTTAGAAATTTGTATTTTAAAAACCTTAGAAATTCACTGAAAAAAACCACAGGTTTCAGGGATGTTATAGTTAGAAATTGGCATTAAAAAACTTTAGACATTCACTGAAAAAACACAGGTTTCAGGGACATTATAGTTAGTTGGACATTTCATTCATACAAAACCAGAGAAATTCGTCCATTATAGTTAGTTGAGCTAAGTATAACTCGCGGCCCAACAATGCACTGCTGATGACATCACATATTACATCACCCAGTGACATGTCCAGTGACATCACTGATGACATCGATGATGACATCATTCATGTCATTCTCTAATGTACCTCCTCACAGCCTAATATAACCTTTGATGCACCCACTATAAAATACAGACTGCCATTCTCGAAACCATAGACGCACCAATATCAGTTACTACGTACCCACTCACTGATTCCTGGTGAGTGGGTAGGTCACTCATACATTAAACTTTACAGAAACACACAGTCACTGGATGATGTTATCAGTAATGTCATTTGAGATGTCATCAGTGATGTCATCATTGATGTCACTGACCATGTCATGAGTGATGTAATATATGATGTCATCAGCAGTGCATTGTGAGGGCGTGAGTTATACTTAGCTCAACTGACTATAACGGACACATTTCTCTGGTTTTGTATGAGTGAAATGTCCAACTGACTGTAACGTCCCTGAAACCAGCATTTTGTTTAGTGAATATATATATTTGTGTATATGAATATATATGTATGTCATGTGAACAAGGCTCGCGGGAGCCAACTGACTGTAACGTCCCAGAAACCAGCGTTTTTTTAATGAATATATATATATGTGTGTATATGTATCTATATATGTATGTCATTTGAACAAGGCTCGCGGGAGCTGAAACGCGTTATGGCAACTAAGGAAAAAAGCCTACCTTTGCACTTACCCTGGGTCCGTGTCCGTATTTGAAGGAATCCTTTTGAAGACGGAAGAAAGCAATATATATATGTATGTGTGTAACCCTCTGTTAAAGAACGCAGAGAATGAAAGTAGATCCAACAGGAACTTCAAACAGAGGCAGAGGAGAAAAGCAAACAGGAAACGTAACCAACCCAAAAAAACAAACAACAGGCAGATGGATAGGATAATAAAAATCAACACAATGACAAATAATACAATCATCAACTTAGCTAACATTGACCTATCCAAAGCTGAGGAACAACTTCTTAGTCTTGGCTTATCATACTGCCCTGAGAGCAACTTTGACTATAAGACCACCCGTATCGACATCTATCACTATGTCAGAAAACTAAAACTAAAAAAGTATCATATATTGCTAAGTGAGGACCAAACGACAGTCAGAGCAGAGGAATCCAATACTCTACAACTAGCACTGAACTTTTTGAAGCCTTTCCTCAGGGTAATGCAAGAACTGTGTGGAGAGGGAGGCGCATCTTGTTCACAAGATACTGAATTGAACGAAGTTAGCGGCATGAATCCAAACGCTATGCCTGCAATGTCAACAAGTACAAGTATTACTCAACTCACACCTTTAAAACCTAAGTCGACGTGCAATCCTATGACTCCAAGAGACTTTATAGATATCTTTAACGAACCGTTGATGCCTCAAATCAAACAAATCAATCGTAAAGTACAGAACACTAAGATCAAATACAATAGGCACAATCATCAATATCATGAATTAATGAAAAACTTACAGTACAACAATCGGATAGTAATTCAAAACTCTGACAAAGGAGTGATTTGGTCCAAGGAGGAATATACAAATGAAGTGTTATCTCAATTGAAAAACAGGACATGCTACATTAAGAGCAATGCACTAAATTTAAAAGCTTTGTACAACAACTTTTATCCTAAATTACTGGCTCAGAAGACTATGGGCCTAATCAGCATGCAGGAGTACAAATTCCTGAAAAAGGAAAGCCCTACTATACCTTCTATCTATTTTATCCTAAAGGTGCATAAAGATCTGATGAAGTCACTGGGGAGACCCATTATCTCAGCCAACTGGAACATACCTCGCAGTACATGGACTATTTTCTGCAGGAATGTGTACAGTCTCTTCCATCTTACATAAGGGATACAAGCGATTTTTTAAGCAAGCTGAGCAACTGTGAATGGAAAAGTGATTACCACCTCATAGATCTTGATGTAACTATACACAAGTATAAATCACAAACACGGAGTGAAGGCATTAGAACATTACTTGAGCAAAAGACCGGGACAAATGCTGCAGCACAGTAAAATGTTGGTTGAGATGGTTAATTTTTGTCTTAACAATATGTCTTCATGTTTACAATGTTCTTTATCAACAAACACGTGGGGTGGCCATGGGAGCCAGCTTCTCCCTAAGCTACGCTTGTCTCCACATGGGCTGGTTGGAGGAGCTTGTCCTCGGTACCATACCCAGCAGTATTTACTCAACAATGTTAGGCTTTGGCTCCATTTTACCAACGATTTATTAATCATTTGGAAGGGTACAAAGGAATTAGCAACTAAATTTGTGACAGTGATCAATAGCAATTATAATAATCTGTACTTTACTGACAATATCAGTGACACCTCTGTGAAATTTCTAGATACTCAAGTGTATATACTAAATGAGAGAATTGAGACAAGGGTTTATCGCAAAGAGACGGATGGCAACTCAATCCTGCATGCCAGCAGCTCCCACCCCAGACATTTGGTCAACAGCATCCCCTATGAGGAAATGCTGAGATTGAGAAGAGTCAGTAGTATCATCGAGGACATAAAGGTCGACCACGCAGCTAGCAAAGCCAGATTTCTAGAACATGGCTACTCTCACAAAATAAAAACAGGGCAATTTCCAAATCTATGACACTTGAGAGGGAAAAATTACTCAGGGGCAAACGTAGTGATTGTACAAGTTACCCTGATCAACTTAAAATAGAAAGAAGCAAGAGGTTAAAGAATTCAGAATAATTCTGGGGTTCAGTAAACAGGAACAGAGTCTGAGATCCATAATCAAATGCAATTGGTCCTTAGTACTTAGTGACCCAGTGATAGGACCCTTGTTACCATGTTGATTAGTCATAGCAGGGGAACCTCCATGAGAGATAATCTAGTTAAAACGAGCCCTGAAGTGATTGAGGAGACAGCTGGCTGATGTCACACCAAAGTTTTTATAAATACAAAACCTGCAAAGCTTGCAGGAGGGTCTAAACAAAACAACTTATCAGACCCCGTTCAGTATAAGAGAACATAAAATCACAAAAATGTTAACTTGCAAAACAGATCACGTTACATATGTGTCATAGTGCCTGTAAGAACTGGGACCACCAGCACTCCGAGTGGTAGCATGGCTCGAGCAGGAAGGTAGCCAGGGGCTTGCGTGTAAAGCAGCGACTTAACACACTCATCCAATGAGACACACAGTGGGCGCAATAATGGAGACCACACCAGTAGTTGTATTTGTAAATCAAGTTGTTTTATATAGACTTTGGATCAAGCAAGTAATGCATTTAGCTAATCATTAGTATTTCATTTCAGCATTTCATTAGGCAGTTTCAGTAAAACTTGTCATTAAAGTAATAACCAGCTCCTCTGAGCAGTGAAACATTAAATACCACAGCCTGTTGCATCATACTCTTCAGCAGGCAAAGAGGGTACGTTCATAAACCTGGAGGATCTACAAGAAGCGACCGTAGCATTGCAGTAAAGTACCACATTAAACCTCTCATGGACGCCTTCCAAATTGCACTTCATAGAAAGTGATAAAACATTACATCAAGTACTTTCAGTACAACAGATAACTTCAAAGAACACAGCCACAAGCTTTTCTTCTTGTGAATACTGATCGTTTTGTGACCCAGAATCAGATCATCAGAATACCATTAGAATGAAACAATAGTTATCACCGTTGGATCCCCTCAGGAACTGCAGAAGCCCACCCCTGCAAGAAATTCAGTACAAGGAAATATTACCACTCTTCAAGCAGGCATGAACCATGCAGGCCACCTCAGGCGGCCACTAAACACCAACAGTCGCTGAAGTGGATTATCTGATTGCTAAGTTTAAACCCACAGTTCATTGCAGAGGCTTCAGGCCTAAAACTGGCAGTTAGGTAGAACATGGTAGAATGGACAGAGTCTGTTCCCCAGGCCTCCTAGACACTCGATGCACATTAGGGGGCCGCAGGGGCCCAGTCACAGTTCTCCCTAGGGGAGGGGCGACCTCGGGGCCTTACTCGACCTTCCGCCCTCCTCCCCGGGGGTTACCTTGTGTCTTCGGCCTGATCAGGGCCCTTGCAGAGATACCGGCGAAGGAGAGGGGTTCCGACCCTCCCAGGACCTCACTCGACCTGGCGCGGTGCAGGCACAACTTCAGGGCACCCGCGCCGGGGGCGAGGCGGGATCAGCAGTGGGGGCAAATCGGAGGAGGCTCTCTGGTTCTCGCGGCCCCCTCCGCGACGAGTCTGTGTGCCCTCTGGGCCCCCCCGATACAGTCGCGGCCCCGGGGCCAATCAGAGCAGGGGCCGGGGCTGTCAGCACCAGTCACAACGCCCGCCTCGAAGGCGCGCCATCCAGGACCAATGGCTGCGCGGCGCTCGGGGGGCGGGTGGAGGAGCTCCCCTGTCACGTGGGGCGAGGAGCTGGCTTCAGGCCTATCGCGGCCTGACTGGATTCCGCGCTGGCAAGGCGTGGCTAGGCCTGGGGACTGGGGCCTCCGGTCATGGCCCAGCCAGGTCGATGTTCGCGGCGGCAGCCTCTTCGGAGCTCCGGGGCCCGGCGAGAGGAAGGCGAGTCTCAGGTTGGTCGCGGCTCACGCGCACACAGCGGCGTCCCTCTTCTGTCACCGAGGGCCGCCCGGGGCAATTTCGGCACTTCTCTCGGCGCTACAGGCAAGCGCTGAACGGGGATTGGGGCGCTTGGCAGTGATCGCGCCTGGGGGTCTAACAGCACTCCCTAATAGGCGCAGCAGAGAGGCGCTTGAGACAGTTCTTGGGCGGGCGGCCAGCAGGGTCTCTAACCAGGGCAGATTGCAGCACTCGGCAGCGCTTGGGAAAGGGGTCAGAGTATAGCGCTTCTCAGTCACTTAAGCAGGTGATGCAGGCAGGATGAAAAACAGAGCAAGTCAGTCGGGGGGAGACAGATAGGGCCAGGTGGGCCCCAATGCAGGCAGGGGGTGCGCAGGGCAGCACAGGCCCAATACCTGGTCGATCCCCCAGCAGTCTCTGGTCAAAGCAATTAATCTTCTTGGCGCTTGGATGGTTCTGCGCCCTTAGGTGATGGTTCCTTGAAGTTGAAGAGGGGGGGTGAGTTAGAGGCTTGAAGGATTTTCCTTAGTCACTGCAGATGGACCCTGGGGTTCCCTACGCTGGGCCAGATCAGGGGGCTAGCCTAGGACACCTCACCCAGCTTAAGAGGCAGCACCTAAATCCTGTCACTCCCAGTAGCATAGGTTCCTAACTAGGCCCTCCCGCCTAAAACTCCTGCGTGGGTTCCCCAGGTCAGTGATGTCCCAACTGACTAGAAAAAGTTCCATCCCTTGCTTATATATGCCCAGGTCAGGTGACCACTCTCTAAGGCGGGAAAACCTAACTCCGCCTTTGTTCTGTAAGGTTCCAGGAGCTTCCCCACTCTACCCATGGACAGGGGCTGGGTGGCTGGTATTGCAACATTGTATGGGGATCCAGCCTGCTCCTGGCAGCTAGGGTGCTACACTAAAAGACCACTTGCAGTAGCAGGGGCCAGTGGGAGCCTCGTTTGAAGTAGAGAGCACCTGCACCCTAACACAGATTAGCTTTGAAAAGGTGCCTGAAGACCTATGGGCCAACCAAAAGAAGGTGGGAAAAATGAGGCAAGGGCCAGAAAAAGTCACAGGGAAAGACCACCCTAGGGCTGAAAGGTCTAACATGCGTCCCCCCCAGCTGAAAGTGGGGAGAGCTACCCAACCTCTAGGGAGTTCTCGTCACTAAGGCGGAAAAACCTGGAGAGACCGTCAGCATTGGCGTGGTCAGCTCTGGGCCGTTGTTCCACCCTAAAGTCCATCTCCTGTAGGGAAATGGACCACCTTAGCAACTTAGGGTTTTCGCCTCTCATCTGCATGAGCCAGCGAAGGGGACGGTGGTCGGTTTGAGCTAGGAAGTGAGAGCCAAAAAGATATGGCCTCAACTTCTTCAAAGCCCAAACCACAGCGAAGGTTTCTCGCTCAATGGTACTCCATCGCTGTTCCCGAGGGAGGAGTCTTCTGGAGATGAAGGCCACAGGTTGGTCTTGTCCATCATCGTTGGGTTGCGACAGCACGGCACCTACGCCATGCTCTGAGGCATCTGTCTGCACAATGAATTCTTTTTGGAAGTCCGGAGTGGCCAGCACCGGAGCGGTGCACATCGCGCGCTTCAGTGTTTCAAATGCCTCCTGGCAAGCAGCCGTCCAGATGACCTTGCGTGGCTGCTTTTTGGACGTCAACTCAGTCAAGGGGGCCACGATGGTGCCATATCCCTTGGCGAACCTGCGGTAGTAGCCAGTGAGGCCGAGGAATGCTCGGACCTCAGTCTGAGTTTTGGGGGGCTCCCAGGCCATGATGGTTTCAATTTTGGCCTGGAGAGGTTGCACCTTACCTCCGCCCACCAAGTGCCCCAGGTACACGACAGAGCCCTGTCCAATCTGGCACTTGCTAGCCTTGATGGCGAGGCCAGCGCGTTGCAACGCCTGCAGCACTTCCTGGAGATGCTGCAGATATTCCTCCCAGGTGCTACTGAAGACAGGTATGTCATCCAGGTATGCCGCTGAGAAGGACTCCAGGCCAGATAGCACCTGGTTCACCAACCGCTGGAAGGTGGCCGGAGCATTCTTGAGCCCGAAAGGCATCACTCAAAATTGGAAGTGAACCTCGGGGGTGGAGAACGCTGTCTTTTCCTTCGCTCCATCGGCCATGCAATCTGCCAGTACCCTGATGTCAAGTCGATGGTGCTGAGGTACTTGGCTGCTCCCAGCTGGTCAATCAGCTCATCTGCCCGTGGTATCAGGTGAGCATCTGTCTTGTTGACAGAGTTCAACCCCCAATAGTCCACACAGAACCGAAGTTCTGGGGTGGTGCCCGGTGGAGCCGGTTTCGGCACCAACACAACCGGACTAGCCCACGGGCTGCTGGAGGGTTCGATCACTACCAGCTCCAGCATCTTGGTCACTTCACCCTGGATGCTGTTCCTTACTTTATTGGACAGCCGGTAAGACTTGTTTTTCACTGGTGGACTGTCCCCTGTGTCCACATCATGGGTACACAGATGGGTGATTCCAGGTGTGAGGGAGAACAAGGAGGTGTGCTGCGCCAAGACCAGGCGGCAGTCCCTCTGTTGTTCTGAAGTCAAGGATGGGGAGAGGACAACTCCCTCCACTGAACCATCCTTCTCCTGAGCCGCTAGAAGGTCAGGAAGAGGCTCACTTTCCTCCTCCTCGCTCCCATCTGTCACCATGAGGAGAGCAAGCTCTGATCGTTCATGGTAAGGCTTCAGGCGGTTGATGTGGAGCACCCGATGGGGTTAACGGGGGTCTTCAAGTCAACTAGGTAGGTGGTCTGGCCTCGACGCTCCACGATCTCGTACGGATCAGTCCACCGGTCCTGGAGGGCACTAAGTTCCTCAGGCTCCATGACCCACACCTTCTGTCCAGCGTCCAACTCTACTGTCCGAGCGTTGCGGTCATACCACTCCTTCATGACGGCTTGGCTAGCCTCTAAGTTGTCTGAGGCTTCTTTCCACAGCTTGGCCATCTGGCTGCGGAATGCCAGCATGTAGCTGACAACATCACGGGGAAGCTTCTTCGAAGTCTTCTCCCACCCCTCTTTGACCAGACTGAGGGGTCCCCTAACGGGATGGCCATAGAGCAATTCGAAGGGCTGAACCCGAATCCCTTTTGTGGTACCTCGCAGTATGAGAACAGCAGGCAAGGGAGGAGGATGTCCCATTTCCGCCTCAGGTCTTCTGGCAGACTGCAGATCATCCCCTTCAAGGTCTTGTTGAAGCGCTCTACAAGCCAGTTAGTCTGGGGGTGGTAAGGAGTGGAGAACCGATAGGTCACTCCGCACTCCTTCCACATGTCCTGCATGTAGGCCGACATGAAATTTGTGCCTCTGTCCGACACCACGACCTTGGGGAATCCCACTCGGGTGAATATCCCCTTCAGGGCCCGCGCCACCACAGGTGCAGTAACAGTCCTCAGAGGGATGGCCTCCGGGTACCATGTGGCGTGGTCCACCAAGACCAAGATGAACCGATGTCCCGCAGAGGTCGGAGGGTCCAACGGCCCAACGATGTCTATTCCGACCCGCTCAAAAGGGGTTCCGACCACTGGGAGCAGTTCCAACGGGGCCTTCACTTTGGTCCCCCTCTTGCCACTGGCCTGGCAAGTCTTGCAGATCTTGCAGTAAGTGTCAGAGGCAACCCTCATCCTAGGCCAATAAAAATGTGGGACGAGCCTTGCAAAGGTCTTGTCCTGGCCCAGGTGTCCAGCTAAGGGTATCTCATGCGCTAGTTCCATTAAAAAGGCCCAGTAACACTGGGGGACCACTAAGGCCCTCGATGAGCCATGCACCGGAACCCTTGGCTCACTGTACAGGAGGCCATCCTCCCAATACACGTGGTAACTGCGGTCTCTTGGTTGACGCCTTGGGCTTCGGCCTGTCGCCGCATGCCTTCAAGCGTGGGGCACACTTTCTGTGCCCGACAGAATTCCTCCAGGGTAGGCCCTCCTTCCACATGCCACTCGGCAAGGGTCGGCAGGTCCCCCACGGGAACGACATCCACCTCCAAGGACTCCGGGGTTACCTCCGCAGGCTCCCCATTCATCACACGGGGTGTGTCCTCCACAACACTCTCCTCTGGACCGGCATTGGGTTGGGCTGTGATTTCAGGCTCCAACCCGGGTTGAGCTTCTTGCCGGGCAGCCATGGAACGCTTGGCTACGCAAGTCCACCCTGGTAATCCCAGCATCTCAGTGTGGGCCTTAAACTTCACTTCCTTCCAGGCGGTATGTTCGAGGTCATTACCGAGCAGACAGTCCACAGGCAAGGCAGGGCTGATCGCAACCCTTAAGGGGCCTGACACTCCTCCCCACTCAAAGGGAACTTGAGCCACCGGATAGTAGCACAGACTGCCGTCAGCCAACACGGCCGGATGGTACACATCAGGAACAACCTGCTCAGGGGACACCAGCCGCCTCACTACGGTGGTCATGCTGGCTGCTGTGTCCCTCAGAGCATCCACCTCCTCCCCATTGACCTTCGCCCTCTGCTGGTACTTAGCAGTATTCGATGGTAAGAGCGTCACTGGGACCATCTCTCTATCCCCAAGTGAAACCAGGGTCAGGCCTGTCCACTCCCCTTCCCTATCTAGGGGCAGCTCCAACCCAAGCGCTACACTAGCCACCCCGAGACTCTTGCCACCAGTGGGGGCTAGGGGTCGTTTGCGACACTGGGCATCTCCCTTGTAGTGTCCGACGTCTCCGCATTCATAGCACCGGACCACTTTTGGTTGCTGACTCTTGTCAGGGTAAGTGGGTTTTGGGGAACGGTTCTGAGGTGGGGTACCTACTCCTTTCCCAAACTGCCTAGTTTGTGGGCCTCGTGAGAACTCCGGTCTTTTATCTCCACCCGCTTTCTTCTGAGGGGCGCCCTGTCCGCCTTTCGGGCCATCTCCCCTGGGGCCCTTGTGTGACACCCGGGTGCTAACCCAAGTATCCGCCTCCTTCGCAAGCTCACGGGGATCAGTAAGCTTGCGGTCCACCAGATGTTGGCGTAACTCCGGAAAACATTTATCCAAGAGGTGCTCTCTCAAAAAAAGGTTGTACAGACCCTCAAAATCACGCACCTCGCTGCCACGCACCCAACCATCCAGAGCCTTACAGGCATACTCGAAAAAATCCACCCAATTCTGCGTGGACAGCTTATGGCTGCCACGGAACCTCTGGCGATACCTTTCAGGGTTGAGGCCAAAATGTTTGATAAGCGCCTCCTTCATGGGGGTGTACCTAAACTGATCTGCCTTTTCCAGATACAGGAGGGTGTCCCTGACGTCAGGAGGTATATACCGGTACAAACCACCTCCCCAATGTTTCTCGGGCACCCCATGGGCAGTCAAGGCCACTTCATACGCCTCTAACCAGCTGGCAATGTCATCCCCCTTGGTGTAGCTCGCTATCACCTCCTTGGGTAACCAGAATCTGGGCTCCTGCTGAGCCTCTGGTACGCTGCCACCATTAGGACTCCCTGGCGCACCCAACTGTAATGCTCTCAGCTCAATTTCTTTGAGCTGAAGCTCATGCGCCAGCTTCCTTTCCTCCATAGCAAACTGCTTATCCTCCCTTTCTCTCTCCCTCTGGTGCTCTAACTTAGCAAGCTCCCACCTCAATCGCCTCTCCTCCTTCCTGTCCTCGTACTCCTGCGACGGTGCACTCCCCCTAGATACACTACTCCCCGCCCCCTGAACGTCTTCCTGGCAACACATTGTCTGACATGTCAATGTTGAGTAGGCCTGGGTCTTCCTGAGTGTCTGCCTCCCTGTGTGTGACCTGTTCCTCATCCTCTCTCTCCCCTGGGTGGGCCCTTACCCATGCCCTCAAGGCGGTACGGAGCTCTTCTTTGACAGCTCTCGTCCCCACAGGCACCCCCATCCCCTGACAAAACGCCCTTAGCTGCACTACTGTGTACTTATCAGGGTCAGCCAGCTGGAACTCCATTTTGGCAGGTGGGGACCCAGACAACCTGAAAAAATAATTCTAGGACATAGGCAACAATGCTGGGTCAACACCGGTTCCTACACACTTTGCAGACTTAGACAAGGTTGGGCAATTGGGTGTGCTTGTAGCACCACAGGTGTCCAATTAATTGCAGTGCACTCTGTCCCACTGGAGGGTGTTAGGTAGCTACAGGTCCTGGATCCCATCGCTCGCCACCAATGTAAGAACTGGGACCACCAGCTCTCCGAGGGGTAGCATGGCTCGAGCAGGAAGGCAGCCAGGGGCTTGCGTGTAAAGCAACTACTTAACACACTCATCCAATGAGACGCACAGTGGACGCAATAATGGAGACCACACCAGTAGTTGTATTTGTAAATCAAGTTCTTTTATATAGACTTTGGATCAAGCAAGTAATGCATTTAGCTAATCATTAGTATTTCATTTAAGCATTTCATTAGGCAGTTTCAGTAAAACTTGTCATTAAAGTAATAACCAGCTCCTCTGAGCAGTGAAACATTAAATAACACAGCCTGTTGCATCATATTCTTCAGCAGGCAAAGAGGGTACTTTCATAAACCTGGAGGATCCTACAAGAAGCGACCATAGAATTGCAGTAAAGTGCCACATTAAACCTCTCATGGATGCCTTCCAAATTGCACTTCATAGAAAGTGATAAAACATTTCATCAAGTACTTTCAGTACAACAGATAACTTCAAAGAACACAGCCACAAGCTTTTCTTCTTGTGAATACTGATCGTTTTGCGACCCAGAATCAGATCATCAGAATACCATTAGAATGAATCAATAGTTATCACTGTTGGATCCCCTCAGGAACTGTAGAAGCCCACCCCTGCAAGAAATTCAGTACAGGGAAATATTACCACTCCACAAGCAGGCATGAACCATGCAGGCCACCTCAGGCGGCCACTAAACACCAACAGTCGCTGAAGTGGATTATCTGATTCCTAAGTTTAAACCCATAGTTCATTGAACAGGCTTCAGGCCTAAAACTGGCAGTTAGGCAGAACAACGTAATATGGACAGAGTCTGTTCCCCAGGCCTCATAGACACTCGAGGCACATTAGGGGGCCGCAGGGGCCCAGTCACAGTTCTCCCCAGGGGAGGGGCGACCTCGGGGCCTTACTTGGCCTTCCGCCCTCCTAACTAGGGGTTACCTTGTGTCTTTGGCCTGATCAGGGCCCTTGCGGAGATACCGGCGAAGGAGAGGGGTTCCGACCCTCCCAGGACCTCACTCGACCCGGCGCGGTGCAGGCACATCTTCAGGGCACCCGCACCGGGGGGGAGGCGGGACCAGCAGTGGGGGCATATCGGAGGAGGCTCTCTGGTTCTCGCGGCCCCCTCCGCGACGAGTCTGTGTGCCCTCTTGGCCCCCCCGATACAGTCGCGGCCCCGGGGCCAATCAGAGCAGGGGCCGGGGCTGTCAGCACCTGTCACAACGCCCGCCTCGAGGGCGGGCCAGCCAAGACCAATGGCTGCGCGGCGCTCGGGGGCGGGGCAGAGGAGCTCCCCTGTCACGTGGGGCGAGGTGCTGGCTTCAGGCCTACCGCGGCCTGACTGGATTACGCGCTGGCAAGGCTTGGCTAGGCCCAGGGACTGGGGCCTCCGGTCATGGCCCAGCCAGGTGGATGTTCACGGCGGCAGCCTCTTCAGAGCTCCGGGGCCCGGCGAGAGGAGGGCTGAGTCTCAGGTTGGTCGTGGCCCACACGCACACAGCGGCGGCCCTCTTCTGACACCGAGGGCCGCCCGGGGCAATTTCGGCACTTTTCTTGGCGCTACAGGCAAGCGCTGAACAGGGATCGGGGCGCTTGGCGGTGATCACGCCTGGGGGTCTCACAGCGCTCCCTAATAGGCACAGCAGAGAGGCGCTTGAGACAGTTCTCGGGCGGGCACCCAGCAGGGTCTCTAACCAGGGCAGATTGCAGCACTTGGCAGCGCTTGGGAGAGGGGTCAGAGTATAGCACTTCTCAGTCACTTAAGCAGGTGATGCAGGCAGGATGAAAAACAGAGCAAGTCAGTCGGGGGGAGACAGATAGGGTCAGGTGGGCCCCAATGCAGGCAGGGGGTGCGCAGGGCAGCACAGGCCCAATACCTGGTCGATCCCCCAGCAGTCTCTGGTCAAAGCAATTAATGTTCTTGGCGCTTGGATGGTTCTGCGTCCTTAGGTGATGGTTCCTTGAAGTTGAAGATGTGGGGGGTGAGTTAGAGGCTTGAAGGATTTTTCTCAGTTACTGCAGATGGACCCTGGGGTTCCCTAAGCTGGGCCAGATCAGGGGGGTAACTAGGACACCTCACCCAGATAAGAGGCAGCACCTAAATCCTGTCACTCCCAGTAGCATAGGTTCCTAACTAGGCCCACCTGCCTAAAACTCCTGTGTGGGTTCCCCAGGTCAGTGATGCCCCAACTGACTAGAAAAAGTTCCCTCCCTTGCTTATATATGCCCAGGTCAGGTGACCACTCTCTAAGGCGGGAAAACCTAACTCCGCCTTTGTTCTGGAAGGTTCCAGGAGCTTCCACACTCTACCTATGGACAGGGGCTGGGTGGCTGGTATTGCAACATTGTATGGGGATCCAGCCTGCTCCTGGCAGCTAGGGTGCTACACTAAAAGACCACGCTGCAGTAGCAGGGGCCAGTGGCAGTCATGTTTAAAGTAGAGAGCACCTGCACCCTAACACAGATTAGCTTTGAAAAGGTACCCGAAGACCTATGGGCCAACAAAAAGAAGGTGGGAAAAAAGAGGCAAGGGCAAAAAAATCACAGGGAAAGACCACCCTAGGGCTGACAGGTCTAAGAGTGCCCATGTGGCCTACAATACATGGGGAGTACCAAACTTCAAGCACATAAAAGGATACTCCAACACATGCCAGCAATAGCGAATCAGGATAACACATATCCAGTAGCACGTCATTTTATAGAGTACTACAACTCCAACAATCAAGATCCCAGGTATTACCTCATTGATGCAGTACCCCCCAGTAGAAGAGGGGGTAGCAGAGAAACTAAATTATGAAGATTGGAGACACAGTATATCTTAGAGATGGACTCTAAACAGCCAGGGGGACTCAATACATTAGAGGATCTGTACGCATGCATCTAATATCCAATACCAGCGTGTTGAATTTAGAGGAGAGCAAAAAGATAGATAGAATTCCAGTTCCTTTATCTAGGGGTACTGCAATCTTCATAGATATAAGAGAATGAAGGAATGCCTATATGTAACAGTAACAAGCAAAAGATGGGATTTTTTGGGAAGAAAGATAGACCGCCTTTATTCACTAGAATCTTATGGAACACAAGACTGTATATTGTAGTGTAATGACACATTGTAGAAGGTGGAAAAATAGGCATTTATACCTAATATGTGTCACGCTGAACGGAATTAACAGCTGTAGAATCAGAATTGTACATAGAACATATAAATTAACAAAAAATATGTTATAAAACAGTGATTATAAATGGAACAGTAACAGTCATTATTGTTGAATTTTCTTCAGCAATAATAGAAAAAGCAATACATCATTTTTAACCCACACAGAGGCACTAAGGCACTTTAAACACTTCATGAGAGCAGGGGACTTGACTAAGCACATTTGCACACATAAAATAGACTGATAACACAATACCTAATGATTTTTGAGCTTGAAGGTTATGGTACGTAGACATCGAGGAAAATTACATACTTTACAATCATTTTATATAAATTGTTTGGATGTTGTCTGTACTTACAAAATGACTCCTGTAAATTAAATTGTGAACAATCATGAGTTACATACAATTCTAACAAAATGTTCATGGTTTTAAAATATTTATTCACAATGTTCAAATTTGTTAAATGTGTTTATAATGTATTTTGGTTTCTTTTATGTCTATAACTTCATACTGTTTCCACGTTGCATGGCACACTTGTCACTTTAAAAAGAAAAATCTGAAGTCGCAGCTTTTGTCAAGTGATCAAGGCTTGTCTGAGCTGAAAAGCGTAATGGCTGCATCGCAATCAAAGAATTTATGCACTAATTTGGTATTATGTGCACATTTGTTGGAGGAATCCCGGGAAGACAACAGAATCTAGGATATATCCATATATATATATTCACTGAAAAAACCATAGGTTTCACACCAGTTATAGTTAGGAATTAGCATTTAAAAAACCTATTAAATTCACTGAAAAAAACATAGGTTTCACACCAGTTATAGTTACGAATTAGATTTAAAAAACCTATTAAATTCACTGAAAAAACCATAGGTTTCACACCAGTTATAGTTAGCTGGAAATTTTACTGACATAAAACCTTTGAAATTCCCACTTTATAGTTAGTTGGACTCACTATAACTTGCGCGCCTGCAATGCACTGCTGATGACGTCACATATTACATCACTCATGACAACCTATGGTTTTTTCAGTGAATTTAATACGTTTTTTAAATGCTAATTCCTAACTATAACTGGTGTGAAAGCTATGGTTTTTTCAGTGAATTTCATAGGTTTTTTAAATGCTAATTCCTAACTGTATATAGGGCCTCGAACCTATGTTTTTTTCAGTGAATAGCAAATTTCTATAGCTGTGAAATATAATATTTTTTATAATTAATCCAATATTGTATATTTATGTAATACTAATTTTTTCATGTTTTTTTTTTTTGCCTTGGAGCGCTCCCGGTGCTTGTACCGGTGAGCGCACCGGTAAGCGCAGTCTTCCGGCGCGCCCCGGTGCGCCTACCGGTGAGCGTCCCATTTGCGCTATTTCCGCGAACGAAAACATCATCGTGACGTATCGCGTAGCCGGGTCCGCGTGATAAGCACGGCATAAGCGCACCAGGAAGCACTCGAGCGCATACGATCGCGCTACGTAAGCACCCCGGGGCGCGTAGCGTAAGTACGTCGGGTCATGTGACCTGAAAATAACACTTTTCATTGGTTCAAGACAGTTTTGGTTTCCAAATGATGAAAGCCCGGGTCATGTAACCTGAAAATAACACTTTTCATTGGTTCAGGACAGTTTTGTTTTCCAAATGATGAAAGCCCCCACCTTTTTTCCTCATTCTCACTTTGTACTTTGAGTGAGGAAGACCTGTTTGCAGACCTATTTGTACCTATTTGTACTGAGAAATGGCTACAGTAGCAGCAGCAGCAGGAGCATCTCAACCACCACCACCACCACCACCACCACCACCACAAGGACCACCACAACACCACAGTGGTGGAGAAGAAGAAGAGGAGGAGGAGGAGGAGGAGGAGGAGGAGGAGGAGGAGCAGAGGCGGTCCCTGCCCGAAGATACTACCACCTATAAGCCAAAGGAGCACATTGTCTGGGAGTTTTTTCAAATACCAATGGGCCTCAAAAAAGTTAATGCGCCAAAGGTTACTTGTATGATCTGTGGCACTGTACTTTCCAGGGGGACGCCTGCCAAAAAATATTCTTTTGACAACAACACCATGATTCGCCACATGCAACACCAGCATCCAAACAACTATGCTGCAGCAGAGGTCAGAGAACTGACCAGAAACCCTCCCCAATCTTCTCCCAGCACCTCCCAAAGTAAGCAACCCACTCCATCGGATCCAGAGAGAAGGGAGATGGTCCCAAACATCCAAACCCAGTTTGGAGATTTCAAAATAGTTTGCAAATTTTGTGGAAGGACAATTTGCTATGGTGAGCAAAGCATTAAACTCATCAACCATGCTGGTGACAACCACAAGTGCCCAAAAAAACCTTAATTTTATCCTGATTTTTTTTGCTACAGTTGAGCCCTTTTACAATTCCCTGTTTTTTGTTTGTCCCCATAAAAATAACAAACAAAATATAAAATTGTTCATAAAAGCCAAAAAAAGTAAAAAAATTCCAAAAAAGAATAAAAAAATATAAAACAACAAAAAAGAATAAAAAACAGTTCTTTTTAGAACTACCTCCAATTTATAAAAAAATGCTCCATTTTTAAAAAAAATCTCTCATTCTTTTTCCTTCATGGTACGCACATACCGGGCGCTCCCCCCGGCCCTTTTATGGACCCCCATATCAAACCTAGTGGGTCAGGGGGGTCTACCCTGCCCCCTTTTGGTCATTTCCCCCTTTGTTTTTGCCACCTCTTGTGTCTCGATCTAAGCATGTGGCTTAGGCGGGAGCCAATGAAAAATGAGTTGAGAAAATATCACTGTGGACCCGCTACATTGATGATCTCTTCATCGTGTGGCGGGGATCGCAGGATGAGGCAGAGGAATACATCAGAAACCTCAATGAGAACAACCTCAACCTTAGATTCACCAGCAGTATAAGTAAAGAGGAGGTTTTCTATTTAGACCTGAGGGTATACATCCAGGATAACAAGATACAAACATCAGTAAATAGAAAACCGACGGCAGGTAATACAATCCTGCACGCTGGTAGCTGTCACCCACGATGTGTAGTGAATAATATCCCGCTGGGGGAGTTCCTGCGCATCAAGTGGAACTGCTCCACTGAAGAGGAGTATACAAAGGCCAAAAAAGAATCTAGGCAGAGATTCGAAGCAAGGGGCTATTACAGAGGGGTCCTAAGTGAAGCTGAGAAAAGGAGTGATGCACGACCTAGGAATGAATTACTGATAGACAAGGTCAAGAAAACAGATATGACATTGAGACTTATCACAAACTTCAATGACAAGTCACCAGAGATGTTCCAAATTCTGCGAAGAAATTGGAATATACTTAAATCAGATGGTGTGGTGGGAAAGTCCTTATCTGACTACCCACTGGTAACATATCGAAGAAGTCACTCACTTAGAGACCACCTAGTGAACAGCCATCATGAAGTTAAGAAAAAGAAGAAAGCCCGAGCATTGGGTTTCTACCCATGTATGAAATGCAAGGCCTGTAGAAATTCCCAAAAGGTCAAGGAATATGAGGTACCAGGAAGGGGACAGAAAAGACAAATCTCCAAACTATTGAACTGTAACTCAGAGTTTACAGTATACTGCTTGGTGTGTCCATGTGGTAAAAAGTACGTGGGCAGCACCATCAAACAGACCAAACTTAGAATCCTCGAACATATGAGGGCTATTAATTTGAAAGATCAAACCTATCCAGTGGCCCGGCACTATGAGAAGGTACACCAAAGTAATAACAATCTGCTGTCCTTCTTCATATTAGACCAACTGGTAAGAACAGAGAGAGGAGGAGACTGGGTCAAGAAGTTAAGAATGTTGGAGTCTCGTTATATTATCATGCTCCAAACTAAAAACCCAGTAGGTCTGAACAACGAAGAGGAAATGTGGGTACATTTACACTAACCCACACACGCAGAGCAGAAAATACTTCCCCTTCCACCTCTGACAATTGATAATGCTTAGTTTAACTCTCCTGCTGTATTTCTCCCTCCCTTTCCCCATCACTGTTCTACCCTCTCTTTTGCTCCCCTATATGTTTGGAGGAATGTGTCTATCTGATTAAGATGTGAAAGCCCATCCAGGGCAAAATAGTATTGAATAAAGAGGGTATTATGAGGCACTTTTCTGAGATGAGCATAGGTGTCCAAGATATCAGTAACGGTACCGATGTACTCTGAATCAAGAGTTCGTCGAGTGACAAGCCCATTCAGGGCATGATATGTTGAATAAGGGTGGAATGTACACTCTTTCAAACTTAAGTCATTGTGATGTAACAGTAAGACTTTATGGTAACAACATGTCTCAAAATGCGAGGTTGCGGAGATAAAGAAAAAAGAAAAAATAGCCCATTTGGGGTGGTGTAATATAATGTGGAATGTACAAGATGGCCGCCAAAAGTGAATGAACTATTGTGCCTCTTTTTATGTTTACTTTTTAACATGTGATGTGGTGATGATTGTAAACTTTATTTAAATGAAAAAATGTCTCTGTCAGCCAGCACTGACCAAGGCGGCAACGCCGAAACGCGTTTGTTGACTGAGTGTGCGCATGAAAATAAACCAAGCGCAGAGACAAAGAATATTGGTTGGAGTGTCCTTACTTGTGGAACAGGTCAGGAATTCGAGCTGCGTGTATATATATATATTCCGACAGAACTCCCAACGCGCCACTTCCAACCCTCAGATCGGCGAAGCGCACAAACAGGAGACGGACCACGGAATGGATGACAGGTATTTAATCCAGTTTCAAGTTTCAAGCAGGAAATGCATATATATATATATATATATATATATATATATATATATATATATAAAAATATATATTACCTGCTGGCGGTCGCCAGTAGGTATATATAGTTCGGATTTTTTTGAATAGGGATTTCTGAAAATTCTATGTTGAATAACTTTGGCGTTGATGGACGGAATTGGCTGAAATGTTCAGGAAATGGCTCATTTTGTTTCTGCGCGTCCCCTGAAAGTTTGGGGGGGTTTCGTCAAGCGGGGGGCGAGAAAAAAGGGGGGTCCCAAAACGTGTTTTTAACATTGAGTTTTCCATGGGGCGGTTGGACTCACTTTTAGCTCGAACGGCTGAATGGATTTACACAAAACTTGGTAAAATTGTAGGGACTGGTAGCCCGATGTGCCTTTGCTATGTCTCAAGATATATGCTCCAGTGGTTTTTACGAAAATTAACTTTGAAAAATATATATTGGGATACATTGGGCTATATATATGTTAGAGCCCAAATGTAGCCCAATGTAGCCCAATGTAGCCCAATGTAGCCCAAAGATGGCCACCAGAGACAAAAAAACCCCAAATATAGCCCAAATATCAGCCAGATGTAGCCCAACTATAGCCCAGTGACAGAATGTCCCACAGTGTTCTAAAGAACAACTAGGTATATATAGTTAGTCATCAGTGATGTCACTGACCATGTCATGAATGATGTAATATGTGACATCATCAGCAGTGGATTGCGGGTGCGCGATATATAGTTAATTTCAATGGTTTTGTGCGAGTAAATTAAGGTTTTGTAAATGCTAATTCCTAACTATATATGGTCTATAACCTATGGTTTTTTCAGTGAATATATATATATATATATATATATATTCACTGAAAAAACCATAGGGAATATATATATATATTACCTACTGGCGGTCGCCAGTAGGTATATATAGTTAGGATTTTTTCCCTATGGGATTTCTGAAAATTCTATGCCTAATAACTTTGGCGTTTGTGGGTGGAATCGGCTGAAATTTTCAGGAAAATGGCACATTTTGTTTCTGAGCAGCCCCTAAAAATTTGGGGGGGTTTCGTCAAGGGGGGCCTGAGAAAATAGGGGGGTCCCAAAACGCGTTTTTAACATTGAGTTTTCCATAGGGCGGTTGGACTCACTTTTAGCTCGAACGGCTGAATGGATTTGCACGAAACTTGGCAAAATTGTAGGGACTGTTAGCCCGATGTGCCTTTGCTAGGTCTCAATATATGTGCTTCAGTGGATTTTGAGAAATTAACGTTTAAATCAAGATATATATCTGTAACAGCGCTCCGGGCAGCGATCCAGTTCGCGTACTTTTCGCTTATCGGAACTATGCGAAGCGAAGCTGATTGGGTCTCCGGTGTCTGTCAACATTCTAAACAGTCCGGTGCGGCCGCCATCTTGTCTCTCGGTAGGATCGAGAGATAAGAGGAGGCCAAAACAAAGGGGGAAATTTCGATAAGGGGGCATAGTAGATCCTCCCTGACCTCCTAGGTTTTATGTGGAGGTTGTAAAAGGTTTCTGCAGGGCAAAAAAAAAAATATATATTTATGCGTGGTGAGCTCCTAGTACGCGAACCGGGTAGCGCTCTGGGCAGCGTACTATAAGGATAAAAGAATGATAGTTTTTTCTTATACTGTATGTTAATTATTTTTTGTTTTTGTTGGGTTTTTTTTGTTTTCTTTATTTTTTTTTATTTTTTTATTATGATTGTGTTTCATACTTTATTAAATTTTCTAACATTTCATTGTCAGAAATGTCATAATTTATTATAGGGTGTAATTTTTTTTCATTTTGAAGCAGGTTGTCCACTGCTTCAACACATTGTAGAAGTTCGTTGTCTCTACTGTCATCCATAAAGTCATCAATTTTGTCTTGGCTGCTCTCCTTCAGTTCAATTGAAAATGTACCTTGTTGTTCGCCTTCCATTTTGCCTGAAATTTTGAATAAAAAAATATATATTAGTAGAGATTGGGCACTGTTGGGATTAATTTTAGATAGGTAGTTTTTATCAGTGAATTTTTCTTTTGGCAGTGTATAGTATCAGAGTGGAAATATGACTATAAAAAAGTGTATGTAATTTAACGAAGAGAAGCCTAACTCCATTCCTAACTATAACAGAGAAGTCTATCTAAATCCATAACTACTACAGAGGGATAGTGTATATGTATCAGAAAAAGTCTACCATATCAAGTTATAGTGTACAATAAACTTCATTTTTAAAAATAACAACTTACCTTCAGAAACAAGTTGAAGTCTTAGGTAAGTATTGAAATGTGATGTACAACAAGAAGTAGCAGTCAAAATGGCTGTGTTTTCTTCTCTTCCTTTATATATATTCAGGTATATAACCAATCAAATATCAGGTAATAAAAGTAGAAAATGAAAGTACGATTTTTATTGGTTGTCAATTCCAACACTTCAGATGTGTTTTGTGAAGTAATTTACCTCAAGGTATTTAAAGAGGTCTATAGGCTTAATGGCTAAATGGAATTTCAATCAAATTTGTGAAAATGAAAGGGATTGTTATGTAGTATGAGTTAATCTATATTTGGTGAGAGTGTCTCCAGTCCTTTTTCTTTGAATTACTTTCCCACCTTTTCTTTGGGCCGCTTCCCGGGAAGCAGTTTAGTCCGCGAACTAGAAGCGTAACGGGAGTCCACCATTTTGTGTTTCGGTCGAATTAATATATAAAATGGAGGTTAAATAATGTTCAGAAAGGGTAGAAGGGGACACGGTACAAGTATTTTGACCCCCCAGGTTTTCTGAGGGTGGCTGAGGAGGACCATATGTGCGGTGAAAAAACATTTTTAAAATAATTTTGGGCGGTTAGCTTCCAGTTCGCGTACCGGGTAGCGCTCTTTGAGCGTAGTTTGTTGAAAATTACAGAAATAAGTTAGAGAAAAGTATTAATTGTGCGTGATCAGATGAAGGGTAGCTCTGAGAAGAGCTTTTGGGTTTATGTTCCATTTAGGTACTTATAAGTAGGTACCAATGCACAGTCTTAAATTCAGAATGAAAATTCTGTTGCCCTCATCTGAGAAGTGAACTCCATCTCCTCTGTAGATATCTTGCATGTAGTAACGCAAGTTATTATTGTACAGGGAGCCCATTCCATGGTCTCTCATGAAAGCTGAAACAGATTTGTTTACATGCTTCCTCGCTTTCTCAATTTGTGGACCAAATTGGTTGGACCACCTCCATTTCTGTCTTTGGCATATATTGGAATATACCAAGGCAGTTTGAGGAAAAAGTGCCATTAATTGCTCAAAGGTGTCCTTTAAAAGCATTTCCAGACCTACTCCTGTTAAAGTGCCCAAATCATTACCTCCACAATGCACTATTAACAGGTCAGGTTTTGGCAAATGCATAAAGGTTTTCACCAATGGTATCAATTGGTGACATTTCAATCCTCTTTGGCCCAACCATTTAATTTCCACATCTTGTAAATTGAGGTTGTGTAAATTTCTGTTGTCAGCATACCTTTGAGCCCAGTGGATGTAACTATGTCCAACAATCCAGACGTTAAACATGGTGGGAGAAGGTTGTGCTGCAGTCAGATGAAGTGTGGTAATGAAAGGGCAGTTGAAACAGTAGGAGTTTGTAAAGAAAAAAAACTGTGGATTTCCAATGCTAATGATTCATTAGCAGTGATTGGCGCATTTCCATTTCTGAAAACAGAAAGTTAGGGTGCATGGATGTGTTCTTGAAACATGTAATTTCAATGGTCAAGGAAGAAACTTTTAATGAAAGATTGCACTGGATACGCAGGTGCACTGAGAGTTCAGAGTTCAATTGAAACATTGTTGTGTGAACTTGCAAACATGAGAGGTCTTCCAGGAGGTCGTTGCTATGGAAAAAAGGCAGAGAGGGCAGAGGGGGGAAGGGTTTTGATTTGAAAAAAGTGAGGGAAGAGTTATGATTGGCTAATATGAGAGATATGTGAAATGAATATCTGTATTTCTGTGCTTTCAATAGCTGCAGCCTCTGGAGTGCATCCTTTTTCTTCTGCTGAAGACAATTTGGTGTATTTCTGAGACTGTTTTTAAAATCCAAAAAGTATTTGCTAAGGTGAGAAAAGATTTATTTTTTTTAGATATAGAATAGAATGATTTAAGGAGAAAATGATGAAGAAAGCTGTGTTTTAAAACTGTGGCTTTGTCTATAGTGATATAGAAATAGATTTTGTTACTTTGAGAAATTGTATTTGCATATTCGGTGTAGGATTCTGGCATGTAGTAACTCAAGGTATTGTTGTATATGAAGCGCATTCCATGGTCTTTTATGTAAGCTGAAACAGATATGTTGTTTTTAAAAACCATTTTGAAATCAATTAAATTTTGGATATGTACTGTTAGAGCTTCATAGGTTGTTTTGGATCATATTTATAAGGCATTTGAGTGTCTTTGATGTTATTTTTTCATTTTTAAATGGAAAGCATTCCTCATGGGGCAAGTGTCTTGTAAATACGCTCTCACCTGCGCTTGGCAAATTTAGATTTTGATTATGGGAGTTACATAGCCATGTTAATAATGTCGGAAAAATGGTGCTAGGGCATTCCAGAAAACGCTTTCGTGTGTCTCAAGGACATTTTCAGTCATTTCCTCTTGAATGCAGGTATACAATTGATTTATATGCTGTGTTTAAAAACGATTCTTTTCTATGATGATATTTTTTCTTTTTTAAATGGAAAGCGTTCCTCATGGGGCTCTGAGCAGTTCTTAGTCATGTTATCCAATGGGTGGTGGATAACATGGCTAAGAGCATTTGCTGAATAATGCATGAATATCGTTGACTTTTCAGCGTAATTCATGCATTGCGGCCGTTTTTTTTCGCATTTGCGAGCAGTTCTTAGCCATGTTATCCAATGGGAGGTGGATAACATGGCTAAGAGCATTTGCAGGATAATGCATGAATATCGCTGACTTTTCAGCGTGATATTCATGCATTGCTGCCGCTTTTTATCGCTAAGGAAAAAATGATGAAGACAGCTGTGTTTTTAAACTGTGGCTTTGTCTGTAGTGATATAGAAATAGATTTTGTTACTTTGCGAAATTGTAATTGCATATTCGGTGTAGCATTCTGGCATGCAGTAACACAAGTGTGCTTGGCAAATTTAAATTTTGATTATGGGAGTTACATAGCCATGTTAATAATGTCCAAACAATGGTGCTGAGTAGTTTTTAGCCATGTTATCCAACATGGGCTTTGATTGAATTTCCACAGAGCCTATTATGAAGCCCATTATCGCCGCTTTATCAGCCGTTTTCGGCCGATAATGCGACGATAATTTTAGTGTACAGGTTTGATAATATTTCCCTACATTCGCAGGGCTAGGTGATAGGCTGAGACCAGCCTGGCATGTAAAATGGCTGCCGTGCACGACAAAATTGTGGCATTGTAAAAAAGGCAAGTTGGCGCAGACATTGTGTCTCAATAAGGATTCATTTCTAACAATGTGGTATTTTATCAAGCCTGTGCGCTTCAATTATCGCCGCTTTATCGGCCGAAAACGACCGATAAAGCGGCGATAATGGGCTTAATAATATGCTCTATGGATTTCCAATCGAAGCACATGCTAGATGTGAAGACATCTAAAATGGGCTTCGATTGGAATTCCACAGAGCATATTATCAAGCCCATTGTCGCCGCTTTATCGGCGATAATTTTAGCGCACAGGCTTGATAATATGCCTCAAAATATTTTATCGCACTGAGAAATTGGTGGTCAACACTTCCTGATTTCCTTCGAATCGAACGTTAACAGACGTCACGCAGCAAAAATTTAAAAAAAGCTCACGCACAGCCGCTGGAACACATGTATCAACATATATGAGACTCCTCAGCCACTCTCAGAAAATATAAGGGATTAGGATACGTCTCCCGCACCTCCTTATTCCTAGTAATTTAATTAAAACGAAGCACAAAATGGCGTATTCTCGTGCAGTTTGCGGCCCAGTTCGGTATTTGGGAAGCGGTTCTATCGTGAAAAATATATTTTATTTTATTTTCCCCAGGGGACCCTTTAAAAAATTCCAACAACATTCCTAGGGGGTCAACTGGGGTATACTTTGCCCCATTTCATTAAATTTCCCCTTCGTTTTTCACCTCTTCTTCTCTCTCGATCCTACCGAGAGATAAGATGGCGGCCGCTCCGGACTGTTTAGAATGTTGACAGACACTGGGGACCCAAGCAGCTTTGCATTGCAATGTTCCTTTTCGCAGGTGGGAGCGTATTTACAAGAAACTTGCACCATGAAGAACGCTTTCCATTTAAAAAAGAAAAATAACATCATACACAGTCATATGCCTTGATTTGCTATGTTAAATAATAAGAAGGGCATTAAGTTTTTGATGACTGTTATTCATTTATTGTTTGGTAATAGTGGTTATTAACATTTTTTATTATATTTTTCAACAGATTCAACTGCAGATTCTTTCATAGTTTGGAAAATGCCTACCAAAAATAGAATTAGAAAGGATCGAAAACGTCAAAGACAGCACGGTGATGTTTTATTGCAGCAGTCCTCTTCCCTAAATACTTATCAAAACACCAAGAAAGCTCCGGGTAAGAGCACAAAGTCTTTCTTAAAAAATATTTGTAGTAAAAAAAGTATTTCTCGCCAAAATGTTTCAGTTCAGAAACAGAAGAGTAATTTAAATGGAAAGGAAAGACCCATGAAAAATGTTACTGGTAGAGGAAGAGATAACTCTGTGCATGATAGTAGAAGGAAAGAACAGTTTAGGGACATTCGACAACGAATGTTCCGTAATCAGATAATAGTTAATTTATTAAAAAATATTAAGAAAGGCCAACAGAAAGCGGCATTTTATAAGAAGAAGAAAAATGTCGAGAAAATTATTGATCATGCTTTTGAAATTAAGCGAAAGTTGTTTATTTTGGTAATCAATAGAATTAGGAAACTAAGCAAGGTAATTTCTGATTTTAAAACAAACAGTAGATGGAAGAGAGTAGTAAATCGTAGCAACTTTTGTGAAGTTTTTTCGGAGACTGGATGCATAGTTCAAGTTCTGAGGCATTTTTTAATGAGGAGAGTTATTTTCAGGATAATGATTTGGTGCATGCAGTTGACATCAGTGGTCGAGCTTATGAAGTGAAGGATGGTTGTCCAGTTGAAAAAGAAAAACTTGTGACAACAGAGACAGAAGAGGCGCTAAGTGATGAGGTTTTAGGAAGACGTCCTAAGGCTCCTGTGTACATTTGGAAGTGTAGTTCTATTTGCAGTGTGCGACAGGTTTCCATCAATTTGCTTTGTGATTTTATACGGACATTTAATAAGAAAAGTTTGAAGCAGAAAATGAAGTTGTTGCAAGATTTAGATCCTTGCAGAGTGAGACAAATAACAGGTTTGCGTGGTCATTCACTGGCTTGTCTTTCCAGGAGAGTATGCCAGAGTGTATTTCATCATTTCAGGATTCTAGCAGTGCATCATAATAAAGTGAGAAAATTAGTGAGAATGTTGTATTATGCAAAGAGTCCAGCAATTATCCTTAAACAATTATGTGCTGCTCTTTTGCATGGTTCTGAAATAGATGTGAAGAATATTTGTGAAGAAATTGAGTTTTGTTACTTTAGTAGTAAAGATGAGAATGTTCAAATTGACCCTGAAGTAGAGAGTAATGTGGAAGATAATGTACAGGTTTACAGTACAGATAATTTTCAGAAGGAAATTGCCACGTTTCAGATGAAATCAAGTGAGAGGCCTAATTTCACTTGTGTTTGTTGTCGACGCACTTATTATAAGAATCAGACTAAGGTAGTGGATTTATATGCAAAAAGTGAAAGGGAAAATAATAGTGAATGGAAGGATTTTGCCACATACTTGATGGTAGAAAATTATTTTGATTTGGGATCGGATCAACATGTGTGTACTTATTGTTGTAATAAATTAAACCAAAACCAGATGCCTGCTAGGGCAGTTCATAATAATCTTGAATTGGTTGAGATTCCTTCTGAATTGAAGGATTTAAATACTTATGAATCTATTTTGATTCAAAGTATCCATCCCTTTCAGGCTATTGTAAGAATGGAGCCAAAGACAGGGAAGTTGCCTCCAGCAGATTTACAGAGAGGATTAAAGGGAAGAGTTGTTTATTTGCCTTTAGATTTGAATAAAAACATTAACACAATTGGAGTAGAAGAAGTGGAAGAGGAACCTCTGGTTATCTTGGTTAATGGGGTTCCGACAAAGAATAAGAAAATATGGCAAGATTTAGTGGATGTTAGGAAAGTCAAAAAGGCAACAGTGTATTTGAAGAAAAATAATAAGTATTATAAGAATGTGTATGTTGCAGAAGAGGAAGTAAGTGATGAAGAGGATAGCGATTTGTGTGCTGGGCAAATTGAGAAAGTAGAGGCCTCTAAAAGTGAAGAAATATATGAACATTATAGTGTTCATCCTTTGCATTCCAAGGAAGTCATGGGGAATGCTATTGAGTTGTTTCAAATGAAACAAGCCAAAGGGAGTCCCATTAGTGTTTGGGAGGAAAGTTTGGAAGCTCGGTGTTTCCCACAGCTATTTCCCACAGGTCGAGGAGGAAGATATGATGAGCGATCTCATCAAATTCCTGCGTCTGAATACCGGACTTTACGATTGTATGGAGAAGATCCTAGATTTCGTCAATGCATTCCCTATTTGTTTCATCTCCTGTTTGAAAGCGATCTGTCTGGACTGTCATATGCAGTGAACCACATTTTAAAAAGTGGTATACAGATGCGAAATATCTCGGCAAGAGACTTTATGCATAAAGTTAATGTCCAAGATAGTATTTTGGATTCTCACTTAATTAATCTCATGGCGTGTCAGCGTGGTACTAATGAGTACTGGTATCGTCGTCATGGTGATTTAAAATGTATGCTGAGGAACTTAGGAACTCCGACATGGTTCCTCACTCTGAGCTGTGCCGAGTATGGCTGGGAAGACTTACTTGAATTTCTACGAGAAGCAAATGGAAATATTGAAAACATTGAATTCAAGACACCTGGAGAACTGTGTTCTTTGGATCCTGTGAATGTATGCAGGTACTTCAATCATAAATTTGAAGCTATGATGTCTTTCATCACAAATAAGAAGAATCCACCTCTTGGAGAGGTGTTGGATTTCTTCTGGAGAAAGGAGTACCAAGCAAGAGGTGCTCCTCATATACATATGTTGTTGTGGATCAAGGATGCACCTAAATTTGGAACAGATCCCGATCACTTAGTGATGAATTTCATAGAACAGTATTCTACGTGTGCTGTTCCAAATGCAACGGAGAAGAAAAGCCTAAGAGAACAAGTTCTACGTTTCCAAAGCCATCGTTGTGGAAAGTACTGTCGTCGTAAATTCAGAAACAAGGACAAGTTCTACACCAAATGTCGTTTCAACTTTCCACGGCCGGTGATTTCTAAAGGAAAAGTGAACAGTTTGATGTCTTCACTACGACATAATGTGACGAGGAAATCACCCAAAAATACATACAATTTGAAAAGGAACGAAGAGTCCAAGTACATCAACGACTACAACCCAGTGATTTTGTCCATGTGGAATGCTAACATGGATATACAGTTTGTGGGTGACAACTGCATGGCTGTGGCTCGGTATGTGACATCTTACATCACCAAAAAAGAAAAGACAGAACTGAAGGATATGTGGGAGGACATATCCCATGAAAAGAGCCTCAGCAAGAAGTTGTACAGTTTCAGTCTGAAGATGTTGTAGCATCGAGAAATCGGAGCTTACGAATGTTCAGATCGATTGTCTTCAGCAAGTCTCTATGCCAAATCTAGGAGTATCGTTTGGGCGAGTCTTGGTCTTGCTGCAACGCGAAATCGAGTTCTAAAACCTGTCCGGGAAATTGAGTATTTGGCGGAAAAGGAGCCAAACAGTACCGACATTTTGAAGACCAACATGTTGGATACATATTATCCAAATCGAAGCAGTCACCTTGAGAATGTTTGTCTATATGAGGTTCTCCAAAATTACATATTCAAGAGGAACATCAAAGAAGATATTGAGAAAGGAGTGTATGCTGTAATTGGAAGTGAGGGATGCCTGGTCAAGCAAAGAAAATGCCAATTAGTAAACCATCGAAAATTGAGTGGTGAATCTCCAGAAAAAAAGGAGTTTTTCTATTTAGCACTTTTGCAACTTTTCAAGCCTTGGCGTGCAGAAGAGGAACTGCTTGGAGATTTCCTCTGTTACGAAGACTCTTTTAATGCAGCCAAGGAGTCCATAGAATGTCCTGCTTTTCCTAAATATCAAGAAATGCTAACTTTGGAAATTGAGCAGGAAGCAACGATTGCTGCCGAGATTGCCAGAGACAGTTCTCAGGACAGTCAGAGTTCTGTTTCATTGAGTCAAGATCCACTTGGAGGACCTATTATCGAAAATGAAGCTGCCACTGCTATGAATGAAGTGGAAAGAGCCATGGCACATGCTCAGGAGGATTCAGTTAACTTAGAAGACTTGGAAAAACAACTCAACGTTGAGCAGAGGAAAATATATGATGAAGTTACCAAGGAAATTGAGCACGGATTAAGTCATGAGAAGAAAGAGTGCTCATGTACGTCGTTGAAGCCTGTCCGACTGTACGTGAGTGGAGAAGCGGGAACTGGAAAGAGTTTCCTCATTAAAGCAATTTCTTGTTATTTGCAGGAAAGGACTGAGTCATCGCTGTCTTGTGTTGTCACCGCTCCTACTGGACTGGCAGCACATAACATTAAAGGTATTACTTTGCATCGTCTACTGATGCTGCCGGTGGAGCATGACAACAAATTACAATACAACAAGTTATCTGGAGATGCTTGCTGTGAAGTTTCAAGAGTCTTGAGGAAAATGAAACTACTTATCATTGACGAAGTAAGCATGGTTTCCAATGTCATGCTTGCCTTTGTGCATTTGAGAATGCAAGAAGTACTTAAAACTGAATATGATGTGTTATTTGGTGGCAAACACATCATTGTTTTCGGAGATCTTCTGCAGCTGACACCAGTAAAAGGTCAACCTGTGTTCAAAATACTCACACATGAAGATACCAGGAAGTGCCTAGGGAGCATTGGCAACGTCAATATATGGTTAAACTTCAATTATGCAGAACTGCATGAAAATATGCGTCAGGCAAAGGATGAAGATTACAAGAAGATTCTACAAGATATTAGAATTGGAAAAGTGACCGAGCATGGGAGAGAAGCTTTAAATGCACGATTACTGTCAAATTTATATCCCAAACAAGAGATTGTGCCTGAGAATATTTTTCAGAAAATTACTGAAAAGAAATCCGGGATATGTCTCATGCCAACTCTTGCAGAATGTGCCATCTTCAACAACAAAATGTTGAATTTAGAAAAGCAAGAGATTGTGAAACTTGAAGCTATCGACAAATTAGAGCACATGGGATCAACAATTATTTTGTCAGACAATTTGAAATCAAAATTGGATTCATTAGAGAAGACTATATCTAAAACAGCGGGTTTTGAAAAGACTTTGAATGTGTGTTTAAATTGCCGAATCATTTTGAGAAGGAATTTACATGTAGAAAGAGGTCTAGTAAATGGATCAATGGGTAATGTTGTTGATTTTGAGAAATACAAAAATAGAGATGGAATAGAATTTTTAAGAATTAAATTTGATGGCATTGAGGAAGTACAGCAAATTGGTCGTTGTTCTGCTAGGTTTTTGCTTGTTAAAGACTTATATGTTCGCCGTAAACAGTTTCCTGTTTGCTTGGCATATGCGGTGACAATCCATAAATCGCAAGGTTTAAGTGTAGACTGTGCATTGGTGAATATTGGCAGTTCTGTGTTCAAGGAGGGTATGGCATATGTGGCATTGTCACGAGTTAGAACTTTATCGGGATTGTACTTGATTGACTGTGATGTCACAAACATTTGTGCGGATCTAGATTGTGTTAAGGAATACAATAGGTTAAGAAGAGAGTATGCTCCACATTTGCCTCAATATCCTTTGTTTGAGAAACGTGTGGTAGGCCAGAAACGTAGAAATATCAGTAATAGTAGGGAGGTTGTTGCAAAAAGACTAACAGTCAATGAACCAAAAGTTGTTAGCAGAAAGAAAGTGGATTCTGTTGAAGATGTTGTCGGTTTTCAATTTGAAAACAGTTCTGGTGTCAACTGCTATGCAAATGTAGTGGTTAATGTTCTCTTTTCACTAGAGAGTTTAAAAGAACATATTGTGTTCAATTCGGAACAAAGTTTATGCTGCTTGTTGAATTCTGTGTTAGAGAAATGTAGCACTGATCGAACAAAAGTAGAAAGTGTGTCTGAAGTTCGTTATCTGTTAGATGAATGTTCAGGTCAAACAGACTTCTCTGAAAATAATCAGCAAGATTGTCAGGAGTTTTTAATGTATATGCTTGATGTATTGGAAGATGAGGGTGTAGATGTAGATTACCTGTTTGGGCTTTCTTATCAATGGCAGCATGACTGCGAGAACTGTATGGTATCAAGTACTACTAGTGTAGACTCAGAAAGATTTATATATTTAACTTTGCCAGACAGTAAATCAGTGTCCTTTAATAAGCTAGTAAATGCAGCGGATCACAACATGGAGTGTAGCCAATGTAAATGTGATATGATGTCAACATTATTTATACGTAGATATAGCCAGTATGTCATTTTAATGATCCAACGATGTAGGCCTGATGGATCAAAATTGTCAACTTTAATAAAAAAATTTGTGGCTTCTCAGCTGTCAATATCAGGGAGGACTTTTGTAACTGTAGCAATTATCTATCACGATGGTCCATCAACAACATCAGGACATTATACAGCTTACTTAAAGTCTGGAAACGGCTGGTCATTCTGTAATAATTCCGTTGTAACTTTCAAAAAAAAATTGCCGTTTGACCTTAAAAATTCTTACCTGGTGTTTTTAAAACCAAAATTTTAAGTAGAGGGAATGTAAGTCTGCAATGCTGTCTAGATTAAAAATCCAACTATATAAACCTGATGCAAGTAAGTCTGCTTCATAGTAAGCAGTATCAGTGTCATAGGAAAAGGAGAACATGAGTGACAAAGAAGAGTAAGATATTAGTAATCCAGGATTGTGAAAATAATCTCAAATGTTTTCTTTTTGAAAGTTGCGAAAATAGAAAATGTCGGGATTTGATTGGAAGAATTACAAGACTTGCGAATCGCGGCAACATGATTTGGCCTAGTGGAAACATGTGATAAAATGAGAGAAGTTTTTTTTTCTATGTAACATATTTTACGTATCGATGGAGGTTTTCTTTCAGAAAGTGGCGGGCTGAAAATATTTATAGCACAACAGAGTGGATGCTGTTTATAGGAGATCCTTCGACGTCATTGAAAGTAAGTTAATTTTAAGGAGTTTTGAAATCAGATTTCTTAGGTTGTATGGGTTTTTTAAACACAGTCATTTTGATTGTGTTTTTTTTTCCCCGCTGTTACATGATGAATACCTTCAAGTCACTGATTTAAGTGAAATTTGATACATTCTGAGAACAGCAAAAATAAACCATTTAACATGTATAATTAATGTTATGCTTTTTGTACTTATGATATACATTTAGAAATGTGAGGTACATATGGGTAAGCTGAGTCTTCTGTAAGTATCAATTTTAATGCTTACAGTGCTGTACTTCTGGGTACTGTTTTTTTTAAAAAAAAGAAAAGAGGCCTCACCTCAAAGAAAGCTCTTGAAAGCACACATCTTATTTGCATCCTAAAACAATCATTTTAAATGTTAGACACAATTTTATGATAGTTTTACATCTCTTTTGCGCTGTTATGGCATCACTATTGTGAGACATAAGCAATGCAAAAGAAGCATCATATTTCAAAATAGGCCTCATTTCATCAGCATGAAGATACTGTTTGTTGAAAATAAATATATTTAGGATTGTGTAGGGGTCGTAGAGAAGTAGAGGTTTCTATAAGTGTCAAAGTTGTTTAAAAAGTGTTTCTTCTTGAACCTTTTCCCTTCTTTTTTCTAATTTTTAAATACATGTTTTAATATTTTTGGAAATGTTTGTTCTCTCTTTTACAGATTGAATGTATGAAAAATGTTCTTAAAAAATTAACAAGAATTATAAGGTAAATGTTTTCTACTTTTTTAACCTGCATTCCACTACTGATGATGTCACTGACTATGTTATGAATGATGTAATAAGTGGGTATATCTGTTATCTCGTAAAAAAAAGGAACAGTAAGTTTAAGGATAGGAAACAGACACTTATGTTACAAAAAAGACAGCTATAGGACGTAAACAAAAAAAACTGTTACTCGCAATCCACTGCTGATGATGTCACTGACCATGTCAAAAATAATGTAATATATGACATGATCAGAAGTGAATTGCGGGTCACAGTATCTTTTCTTTACTCCCTATAGCTGTCTTTTTTGTAACATAGCTGTCTGTTTTCTTTCCTTATACTTACTGTTCCTTTTTTTAAAAAAAAAATTTTTAGTGCGCTCAAAGTTCGCGTACCGGAATGCGAACTGGGAGCGAACTAATAGAAATAGAGCTTGGCAGAGTTCAAAGAATTCTACCAATTTTTTTTAATAATGGGGAGGTAGTTCTGAAAAGAACTTTTTTTTTCTTTTTGTTGTTTTAAATTTTTTTTATTAGTTTTCTGAACATTTTTTATATTTTTTTGTTTTTTTCTGAACATTTTGTATTTTTTTTTGGGGGGGGAGGGGGGAAACAAAAATGATTCATCGAAGAGGGCTCAACAGGAGCAACAAAAAAAAGAAGAATTTATTTTTGGGGGCGTTTTGGACATACATGATTTTGGATGGCTCTAATTATAAGAGTTATGCTACTTTCGCGGTAGCATAATATTTGGTTGCACCTCATACAAACTTGTTTAACTTCCCCCATGTCCATTTGAATATTTGGGATCAGCTCCCTTGCTTCAGGTCCCGTAACTTCTGGCACAATCGATCTTCTGGCTATTGCTGGTGAATTCTGTTGTTCGTCTCGAAGCTGAGCTGCACTATAGTTATTTGGGTGCCACCTGCTCATGTGTCTGTGCATAGTGAAATTCCCATAACTATATTTTTTGTCCGTGCCTCTAGAAAGACGATCATCACAGATTCGCCAAAAGACATACCGGGCGTTCACTTTCTTTTGCCCTGGTGGAAATTTAAAAAATTGCCAAATGAAATTTTCTTTCCTGTTGTACCTCCTGGGCTCCTCAGGCAAATATTCAGGGTCTTCCTCCTCTTCCTGCTCTTCCTCATCTTGAAAGATTGGTTGAGTTGGTGGTCCTTTCTTTCCATGAGGAGGTGGAGGTGGTGGTGGGGGAACACTACCAGAAGCAACAACAGAAGCCATTTCTTTGGATTGTACAAAGGTCTTTCTCTCACCAAGATGAAAGTCAGAGTGAGGAAAGAAGGAGGGGTTTTCATCATTTGGGAAAAGCCAAAGTTCTAAACCAATGAAAAGTGTTAATTTTAGATCACATGACCTAGTATTACATCATTAGGAAACCAAAAGTGAAATGAACTAATGAAAAGTGTTATTATCGAGTCACATGACCTGCTGTCTTTACGTTTCGCGCTTTGCGCCGCTATCCAATCCGTTTCTGAGTCCGCTAACTTGGCGCGTCGGATAACGTATTACGTGACAACGCAAAACGTCATGATAACGTAACAGTTACGCTTAAGGAACGATTACCGGCTCGCGCACCAAGTCGCGGCTTTGAATTCAGCTAACGGGAAGTATAAAAAACATGTACAATATATTTTATGATTTAAAGAAGAATACATTTTACAGATAGAAATATTAGCTTTCAAAAAACCATTGATATATATATATATATATTCACTGAAAAAACCATTGGTTATAGACCATATATAGTTAGGAATTAGCCTTTTCAAAACCTTATTTTACTCACACAAAACCATTGAAATTTCATATATAGTTAGTTCCACTAACTATATATCGCGCACCCGCAATCCACTGCTGATGATGTCACATATTACATCATTCATGACATGGTTAGTGACATCACTGATGACATCACTGATGACATCTCAAATGACATCACTGATGACATCACTGATGACAACATCCAGTGACTGTATGTTTCTGTAAAGTTAAAATATGTCTTACATATTGAAGAATGAGTGGATGTATAAGTGTCTGGATGAAGGATTTAGTAGGTGCATGACTGACTGTATGAGTGAGTGATTAAATGTGTCTCACTGAGTGCATGGGTTAGTGACTAAACTGTTTTAATTTGTGCATCATTATATCTGTTGTTCTTCAAACTGCTGCATATGTTGATCAGTAGCTATATGAGTAACTGTATGAGTGATTCATTGGTTGTCCAAGTATTTGTATGGGAAACTGAGTTTGTGTGTATGGGTGGCTGGCAGGTGTGTGACTCTGTACATAGATGTGTGAGTAGTTGATTCACTATATGTATGGGTTCAAAAGTGCATGTGGAAACAGCTGTATTGGCGGTTGACTGTGCATGAGTGTATTAGTGAGTGAATGGATATCTCAGTGCTATATGTCAAAGTAAGTACATATGTAAAACACAGTACATGTGAGAGTTGACATATATAAATAACTGTGCATAAGAGCCAGTGAATGTGTGAGTGGCTGTATGGATCATTGTGAACATATATCAGGGATTGTATAAGAGAGTAAAGTAAATATGTGTTAGTATATGTTTGAATAAGTAAGGTGTGTATAACTGTATCGTTGAGAAAATGGAGGTGTGATTGATTTTTTGCATGACTGACTAGGTGTGTGAGTAACTCCATGGATGAGTGACAGTCTGTGACTATCTGTTTACACTGATTGTATCTAAGGTTATATTAGAGTCTGAAGAGGTTTATGGTATTATCACATGAATGATATCATCAATGATGTGATCATTCATGTCAAATGAGATGTTATCAGTGATTTTATCAGTGATGTCATTTGAGATGTCATCAGTGATGTCATTTGAGATATCAGTGATGTCATTTGAGATGTCATCAGTGATGTCATCAGTGATGTCACTAACCATGTCATGAATGATGTAATATGTGACATCATCAGCAGTGGATTGCGGGTGCGCGATATATAGTTAGTGGAACTAACTATATATGAAATTTCAATGGTTTTGTGTGAGTAAAATAAGGTTTTGAAAAGGCTAATTCCTAACTATATATGGTCTATAACCAATGGTTTTTTCAGTGAATTTTCAAGGTTTTGTAAATGCAAATTCCTAACTATATATGGCCTATAACCTATGGTTTTTTCAGTGAATTTCATTGGTTTTTTAATAGCAAATATCAAAAGCTGTAAAATGTCAAGTACGTGATAGGTAAAAACTTTTTCGTGTTTATGCAGGCTGATGTGCTTTGAACGCTGCCCCCCTCCCCTCTTTTCTCTTAGTAGTACTCTCTCTTTGCAGATAGTGAAGAGTAGTTAACGCAGGCCTTTACCCCCGTTGTAATCCGTCGTGCCTGCTTGTCTCTCCATTTGATTGATTGTTATCCAAGCATTTACTGTTTTACAATTGATTCTCTTTGGTTCATTCTCTATTTACAAACAAGCACAAAGTCGCAATACTCTGTTTAGTCTTTGCAGATCGTGAAAAATCGTGTAAAAAAATAAAAGTAATCGAGCAAAATCAGTAGGCCACTAATTGGATCTCTTTTTGACCTCGCTAAAATAGAAACATTAGGAACAACCCTTCATGAGAAATACGAAAATAGTGAGATGAACTGAGCGCCACACCATGAGGGCTGCAAGACAGCTCGGCTCCGTCACCCACCCCGCCCAAAATAACGACAAACCCTATGCAAATATTAAAAATATAGACAACACACCAGCAAAGTAACAGGGTAAAACATTTTATTAAATAACTATTTACATTACGTTGGTTTATAAGATGATGTCAGTAGTGGACCGATGTGTGAATAGGTCGGAAGCAGCACAAGGCGCCAAGATCCGGATGGCAAGTCCTGGATGTTGGGTGCCATAGTTCAGAGTTCTGAGTTTGAGCCTTTTTCAATGCCTGTGCTTTGTTGTTTCCCCTCCATCAAAAACAAAAAAAATATATAAAACTGTGCAAAAATACAAAAAAATCAAAAAATGTTTACAAAAGCAGTGCTTGTAAGACTGTCTGAAGCTTATTTCCACCTACTGCAGCTTCACTATTCTCAAAGTAAGTGAGGGTCGTTTGTGGACCTGACTGCATTTGAAAACAATGTTATATGGTACCTCCCTAAACCGCTTGACGGAGGCCCCCGAGGGGCGGTGTGATGGCACGGACTCGGAGAAGACGCTTGGCTCCGACCCCCTCCCCAAGTCTTATAGCACTGGTGTAGCCTGAGATCGCCCCCGACATAGGCGGCCGGCTCCCGGGGTCCGGCGGAACTTTTTGCCTTTTGATGACTCTTCTATTCTGGACTTTGTCCCACAATCCGTTTGACCTGAAGACACGCTGTAGTGGGGCGCCCCTTTACCGTTTTAGTTGCCATTCCGCCCGCTTTTGCTACACTGTGCCTCTTCCGCCATTCAGCTGTTTACCGCCCGCTCTTGCGACTACAGCGTCTCGCTCACCATGTAGTTAAGTTGCTCCCGCTCTTGCGGTGCAGCGATAGGCGGCTGCCACAGGACTCTCAAAATGGCGGCCGGCTCTTCGGTTTTGGGCCTGGTCCACTAAAATGGCCCTGGGACACCTTGGAACTCGGACGCTTCCCTGATAGGGCTTGGGTCCCATTCTCGAAAGCGTCCCCTCAGCCGTGAAGATTCTACAAAAGTCTTGGGGGCCCCCGACTCCCGCAGGCTTCTGGTGGGGCGCGGCTGCCATGTCTGCTCGTGGAATGGCCACGACGGAGCTACGAGATGGTAGTGCTCTCATGCTGACACCAGCTTTAGTCTGAAACATCCATAAACACTGTAGACTACCAATTCGATCAGTTCCGGTAGCGCCCCAACATGACCCGGTAGAGAAGAACTTGCCCTCCCCTCTTTGACTGATGGTTCTTGTTGCCTGTCCCCTCTGTTGTCATTTAACAGAACTTTTTGGACTGCTGAAAGGGGTTGTGTTCCGAACGCTGGTTGGTGGAGACATTTTGACTATATTCTTGACCTACGTTGTCGCGTAATGCGTTATATGACACGCCGCGTTAGCGCACCCGGAAGTGATCCGGGGCGCGGCGTGCAGCGCGTAACATAAGCATAACAGGTCATGTGACTTGTTAATAAAACTTTTCATTGGTTCATGTTACTTTTGTTATTTTAATGATGAAAAGCTTGGTCATATGACCTAAAAATTACGCTTTTTATTGTTTTCGAACATTATTTTTTTTTAAACATATATGTTATAATATTCCAGGCTAATGTACTTTCCCAGAAAATTTACAACTGTCCTGCAAGTAAAATATATTCCTTTTTCGAGAAAAAGGGCGTTTCTTCGTTCCATGACGGAGCCGTTGAGTAAAAGAGACTCGGCCTGCTGTCTTAGTCGCCGATACGCCTGATTATCAGATTCTTATCGATCACTTTATGTTGCAGGAGTGGAAAACACAACTGCCCTTGACCATTTATCTTTACTGCGTTCCTACATATTATACCTTTTATCCGTCATGTAATTGGACTGCTTTATTTCACTTGCCTTTTACTGATTCGAAAACAGTGACTAAAATTAAAAACTTTACCAATGTAAATACTACTACCGTGTTTTGTTTTAAAAACCTTTATTGTGAAAATGTCAGTATACAAATACGGGCCTATAACCACGTGGGCCAGCCACGGAGCAAACTGAAAACGTATATGATGAGGAGACATTTACATTATAGAGGAACGTAACGAGCGAGCCATTAGGTTGCAAGAACTAAGATGTCTAACAGTTGCGGAATCGCTGGACGTACATTTTGTAATTAAAATACGACAGGGCCACTTACAAAAAAGTTATCTAGATATACATTTGCGTGCAAGTACCATGGGTGACGTTAATTCGAACTTTCAATAGTACAGTAATAAATAACACATCAGAACTTAATATCAATAGGGATGTAGAAATATTCATTCAATTCTCGTCCCCGCCCGCCATGAGCATCAAAACTGCATTCATATCTCGTGATATCAAGGTTGTTCAACCAGTACACAACAAGGAGTTACGAGTCCCATTTATACCGGCGCCATTTTGGGCGAGGCCGGGCAGGTCCAAGATATAGTCAAAATGTCTCCACCAACAATCGGCCAGACCAGAACCCCTTTCGGCCCTTTATGCTACAAGATGGTGTCTTCCATTCAGAAAATATTGTTGGCAGCATTTTGAAAGGAAAGATAAACAGCCGTTTTCCTAGTGAGTCTCACATTGTTACATTTAGGAAGAATGTTGAAGAGTAATATGTGGAAAATCTGAAGCCATTTTTCTACAAACTCTCAATCAGCCTTGGATGGAAAAAAAAATCCTGAAGAATGTACAAACTGAAAACCAATTTTAGTCTGTATAGCATCAACAGCAACGCTTGAGTCAGCTTTGTGTCAAGCCGCCATTTTCATTCAATCAATAGCGTCCCCCTGCACACATTCAGGAACCTGGTCGTGTCTTCAGGTGAAACGGATTGTGGGACAAGAAGCAGAAAGGAAAAGGAAAAAAGTTCCGCCGGACCTCGGGAGCCGGCCGCCTATGTCATGGGCGATCTTTGGCCACACCAGGGCAATAGTGAAGCTGCAGCACGTGCAAAAGAGCTTCAGACAGTCTTACAAGCACTGCTTTTCTAAACATTTTTTTGTATTTTTGCACAGTTTTATATTTTTTTTTTGTTTTTGATGGAGGGGAAAAAACAAAAAACAGGCATTGAAAAAAGCTCAACAGTGCAGGGCGCCTTGTGCTGGTTCCGACCTATTCACACATCGATCCACTACTGACATCACCTCATAAGCCAACGGGGCACCCCACACTGACTTTCGGCGCAGCATTGTAGGATGGCCACACCAGTGCGGCAACTTGCTGGACACCACCTCGGTGCCATCCGGATCTCGGCGCGTTCCAGTCACTGTACCGCAAAAGTGACCGGAACTCAGCTGGACACGCCGTCTTTCGGCACAGCATTGTAGGATAGCCACACCAGTGCAGCAACTTGCTGGACACTAACTCGGTGCCATCCGGATCTCGGCGCGTTGTGCTGCCTTCGGCCTATTCGCACACCGGTCCGCTACTGACGCCGCCTCACGTGCCAACTGATTTTCTACGCTTTTTGTAGCCCTATGCCGCATAACAGGTCATGTGACTTGTTTATAAAACTTTTCATTGGTTCATTTTACTTTTGGTTTCCTAAAGATGGAAGGCTTGGTCATATGACCTAAAAATAACACTTTTCATTGGTTTAGAACATTTTTTTTTCCCAAACGATGAAAGCCCCACCTTGTTTCTGGATGATTCAGACTGAAGCTGGCGTCACCATGAGAGCACCACCATCTCTTGGCTCCGTCGTGGTAATTCCGCGAGCAATCATGGCAGCCGCTCCCCACCGGAAGCCTGCAGGAGTCGAGGGCCCCCAAGACTTTTGTAGAATCTTCACGGCTGAGGGGACGCTTTCGAGAATGGAGCCCAAGCCCTAGCAGGCAAGCGTCCGAGTTCCAAGGTGTCCCAGGACCATTTTAGTGGACCAGGCCCAAAACCGAAGAGCCGGCCGCCATTTTAAGAGTCCTGTGGCAGCCGCCTATCGCTGCACTGCAAGAGTGGGAGCAACTCAACTACATGGTGAGCGAGACGCTGTAGCCGCAAGAGCGGGCGCAACTCAGCTGGATGGCCGCCACCTGGGGAGGCCCGTTCACGCCGCCTCCCCCACGCCCCCCCCGGGCCGCCCCACGCCAATTTTCGGAGCAGCATTGTAGGATACCAAAACCAGTGCAGCAGTTTACTGGACATCACCTGGGTGCCATCCACATCTCAGCGCGTTCTGCTGCCTTGGGACTATTCGCACAACAGACCGCTACTGACGAGGCCTCCCCCCGCACCACCCGGGACGCCCCACGCTGTTTTTCTGAGCTGCATTGTAGGAAACCAAAAACCAGTGCAGCACCCAGGTGACATCACCTGGGTGCAGTCCAGAACTCAGCACGTTGTGCTGCCTTGGGACTATTCGCACAAAAGACAGCTTCTGACCATTGTTGCTTTTTTTTGTCAAAAATGTTTAAATGTTTGTTACAGTTTTTGTTCCGTTCGTTATATTTAAAAGTTAATAAAGTTTTATAATCCTACTTTATTGGAGTGCTATATATTTTTAAAAAATCGGGTGAATGGGGCCTTGAATCGGGTTATTGTCATGTGTGGGCTTTGCAAGTGTACTGCTACAGGATCGGACATTTCAAACTCAAATGCACGTTCTTTTTCTTACCTTTCCGAAGCATGGAGCGCAATAGCAGGCAGAGAAAGGGTGATGCAAGTGTTGAACACTGCCTGGCCTGGCAAGTTGCTGGCAGTGCCCCCCCCCCCCCCCGCCCGCTCCTGAAAGAGGACACACACACACCGCCGCCCCGAGTACTTCACAGATCTTTAAAAGACCATGCGCTTGTTCATGAGGCTTAAATGGTTTATCACCCCTTCTAGAACCCCTGCATCGACCCTCTGACGTTTCCTGGAAGATTTACCACGTAACACAATACCAAGCCTTGTCAGCTGAAACCCCCGAGGAATCGTGGGGCATATTATCAAGGGGGTTTATCTCCGCTTTTTTGGCTTTAAAAGCCAAGAAAGCGGAGATAAAATTATCTCCCTATTACCAAGCTGTCGCTAACACCAGTTAGTGACAGCTAAAAGGAGATAGCGACCATCTTGGGCCCCGCTTTGCATGTCAGTGATATTTATCACTAATGACATGCAAAGTGGGCGTGCCAAGATGTTAGCGACTGGAAACAGTCCCTAACATCGCTATCTCCTATTACCAACTTTTGGAGATATTCGCGCTAAGCGCGAATATCTCCAAAAGCTAACACCTGACCTGAGCAGTTCTTAGCCATGTTATCCAATGGGAGGTGGATAACATGGCTAAGAGCATTTGCTCGATAATGCATGAATATCGCTGACTTTTCAGCGATATTCATGCATTGCGGCCGTTTTTTTTCGCATTTGCGATAAACCTTGCTAATAGCAAGGTTTATCTGCGATAAAAATCGCCGATGTGCGGCGATAATTTTTGTCTCTAAACAAGTTAGAGACAAAAATTATCGCTAGTTGTTGGTAATATGCCCCCGGGTTTTTGCTTGCAGAAATCGGGAGGCGGGAGACTAGCACTGAAATCAGTAGTCTCACGCCTGAATCGGGAGGGTTGGCATGTCTGGATTCTCTACAGCTGGGGCCATAAACTACATCCGCAGGGCTAGGTGATAGCCTGGGACCAGCCTGGCATCTAAAATGGCTGCCGTGCACGACAAAATTGTGGCATTGGAAAAAAGGCAAGATGGCGCAGACAATGTTTATCAATAAGGATTCATTTATAACAAAATATTTTATCGCACTGACAAATTGGCGGTCAACACTTCCTGATTTCCATCGAATCGAACGTTAACAGACGTCACGCAGCAAAAAAAAAAAAAAGCTCACGCACAGCCGCTGGAAGAGATGTATCAACATATATGAGCCTCCTCAGCCACCCTCAGAAAACATAGGGGATTAGGATACGTCTCCCGCACCCCCTTATACCTAGTAATTTAATTAAAACGAAGCACAAAATGGCGAATTCCCGTTTCGCTACCAGTTTGCGGCCCAATTCGCGGCCCGTGAAGCGCTTCTACCGTGAAAAATATATATTTTTTTATTTTCCCCACGGGACCCTTTAATAACTCCAACAACATTCCTAGGGGGTCAAGAGGGGTATACCTTGCCCCCTTTCATTAAATTCCCCCTTCGTTTTTCACCTCTTCTTCTCTCTCGATCCTACCGAGAGATAAGATGGCGGCCGCTCCGGACTGTTTAGAATGTTGACAGACACCGGGGAGCCAATCAGCTTCGCATCGCAAAGTTCCGTTTCGCGAAAAGTAAGCGGACCGGAGCGCAGCCCGGAGTGCTGTTACAGATATATATCTTGTTTTGAACGTTAATTTCTCAAAATCCACTGGAGCACATATATTGAGACCTAGCAAAGGCACATCGGGCTAACAGTCCCTATAATTTTGCCAAGTTTCGTGCAAATCCATTCAGCCGTTCGAGCTAAAAGTGAGGCCAAAGGCCCTATGGAAATTAACATGGGAAAAACGTGTTTTGGGACCCCCCTTTTTTCTCGGCCCCCCCTTGACGAAACCCCCCCAAGTTTTCAGGGGCTGCTCAGAAACAAAATGTGCTATTTTCCTGAAAATTTCAGCCGATTCCGTCCACAAACGCCAAAGTTATTAGACATAGAATTTTCAAAAGTTCCATAGACAAATAATCCTAACTATATATACCTACTGGCTATCGCCAGTAGGTAATATATATATATAGCCCGAACGGCTGAATGGATTTGCACGAAACTTCGCAAAATTGTAGGGACTGTTAGCCCGATGTGCCTTTGCTAGGTCTCAATATATGTGCTCCAGTGGATTTTGAGAAATTAACGTTCAAAATAAGATATATATCTGTAACAGCGCTCCGGGTAGCGATCCGGTTCGCGTACTTTTCGCGTAACGGAACTTTGCGATGCGAAGCTGATTGGCTTTCCGGTGTTTGTCAACATTCTAAACAGTCCTGAGCGGCCGCCATCTTGTCTCTCGGTAGGATCGAGAGACAAGAGGAGGCCAAAACAAAGGGGGAAATTACCATAAGGGGGCATAGTAGATCCTCGTTGACCCCCTAGGTTTTATGTGGAGGTTTTAAAAGGTCCCAGCAGGGCAAAAAAAAAAATTTTTTTTTTTTTGCGTGGTGAGCGCCTAGTACGCGAACCGGAAAGCGTTCTGGGCAGCGTACTATAAGGATAAAAGAATGATAGACTTTTCTAATACTGTATGTTAATTGTTTGTTGTTTTTGTTGATTTTTTTTTGTTTTCTTTATTTTTAAAGTATTTTTTTTTATTTTGATTGTGTTTCATAATTCATTAAACTTTCTAACATTTCATTGTCAGAAATTTCAAAATTGTCATTGAATATATTAACATGGGAAAAACGCGTTTGAGGACCCCCCTTTTTTCTCGGCCCCCACTTCACGAACTCCCCCCAAATTTGCAGGGGCTGCTCAGAAACAAAATGTGCTATTTTCCTGAAAATTTCAGCCGATTCCGTCCACAAACGCCAAAGTTATTAGACATAGAATTTTCAAAAGTTCCATAGACAAATAATCCTAACTATATATACCTACTGGCTATCGCCAGTAGGTAATATATATATATATATATATATATATATATATATATATATATATATATATATATATATATATATATATATATATATATATATATATATATATATATATATATATATATATATATTACCTACTGGCGGTCGCCAGTAGGTATATATAGTTAGGATTTTTTATCTATGGGATTTCTGAAAATTCTATGTCTAATAACTTTGGCGTTTGTGGACGGAATTGGCTGAAATTTTCAGGACAATTGCACATTTTGTTTCTGAGCAGCCCCTGCAAATTTGGGGGGTGTTCGTGAAGTGGGGGCCGAGAAAAAAGGGGGGTCCTCAAACGCGTTTTTCCCATGTTAATTTCCATAGGGTGGTTGGCCTCACTTTTAGCCCGAACGGCTGAATGGATTTGCACGAAACTTGGCAAAATTGTAGGGACTGTTAGCCCGATGTGCCTTTGCTAGGTCTCAATATATGTGCTCCAGTGGATTTTGAGAAATTAACGTTCAAAATAAGATATATATCTGTAACAGCGCTCCGGGTAGCGATCCGGTTCGCGTACTTTTCGCGTAACGGAACTTTGCGATGCGAAGCTGATTGGCTTTCCGGTGTTTGTCAACATTCTAAACAGTCCTGAGCGGCCGCCATCTTGTCTCTCGGTAGGATCGAGAGACAAGAGGAGGCCAAAACAAAGGGGGAAATTACCATAAGGGGGCATAGTAGATCCTCGTTGACCCCCTAGGTTTTATGTGGAGGTTTTAAAAGGTCCCAGCAGGGCAAAAAAAAAAATTTTTTTTTTTTTGCGTGGTGAGCGCCTAGTACGCGAACCGGAAAGCGTTCTGGGCAGCGTACTATAAGGATAAAAGAATGATAGACTTTTCTAATACTGTATGTTAATTGTTTGTTGTTTTTGTTGATTTTTTTTGTTTTCTTTATTTTTAAAGTATTTTTTTTTATTTTGATTGTGTTTCATAATTCATTAAACTTTCTAACATTTCATTGTCAGAAATTTCAAAATTGTCATTGAATATATTTTGTATTCTATGAGGGTGTAACATGTCCTCATTTTTAAGCAGGTTATCCACTGCTTCAACACATTGTAGTAGTTCCTGGTCTCTACTTTGATCCATAAATTCATCAATGTTTCCTTGGCTGCTCTCTTCCAGTACAATTTTAAATTGAACTTGCTGCTCGCCTTCCATTTTGCCTGAAATTTGGATTAAAAAAATATATATTAGTAGAGATAGGGCACTGTTGGGATTAATTTTAGATAGGCAGTTTTTATCAGTGAATTTATCTTTTGGCAGTGTATAGTATCAGAGTGGAAATAGGACTATAAAAAAGTGTATGTGATTTAACCAAGACAAGCCTAACTCCATTCATAACTATAACAGAGAAGTCTATCTAAATCCATAACTACTACAGAGGGATAGTATATATCTATCAGAAAAAGTCTACCATATTAAGTTATAGTGCACAATATACTTCAGTTTTAAAAATAACAACTTACCTTCACAAACAAGATGAAGTGTTTAGTAGCTATTCAAATGTAATGTACAACAAGAAGTAGCAGTCAAAATGGCTGTGTTTTCTTCTCTTCCTTTATATATATTCAGGTATATAACCAATCAAATGTCAGGTAATATAAGTAGAAAATGAAAGTAACATTTTCATTGGTTGTCAATTCCAACACTTCAGATGTGTTTTGTGAAGTAATTTACCTCACGGTATTTAGAGAGGTCTACAGGCTTAATGGCTAAATGGAATTTCAATCAAATTTGTGAAAATGAAAGGGATTGTTATGTAGTATGAGCTAATCTATATTTGGTGAGAGTGTCTCCAGTCGTTTTTCTGTGAATTACTTTCCCACCTTTTTTTTTGGACCGCTTCCCGGGAAGCGGTCCGGTCCGCGAACTAGGACCGTAACGGGAGTCCACCATTTTGTGTTTCGGTCGAATTAAGATATAAAATGGAGGGCAAATAATGTTCAGAATGGGTAGAAGGGGGCACGGTACAAGTATGTTGACCCCCTAGGTTTTCTGAGGGTGGCTGAGGAGGACTATATGTGCGGGGAAAGATCATTTTTTTTTTAAATTTTGCGCGGTTAGCTTCCAGTTCGCGTACCGGGTAGCGCTCTTTGAGCGTAGTTTGTTGAAAATTACAGAAAAAAGTTAGAGAAAAATAATAATTGTGAGTGATCAGATGTAGGGTAGCTCTGAGAAGAGCTTTTGGGTTTATGGTACATTTTGGTACTTATAAGTAGGTACCAATGCACAGTCTTAAATTCAAAATGAAAATTCTGTTGCCCTCATCTGAGAAGTGAACTCCATCTCCTCTGTAGATATCTTGCATGTAGTAACGCAAGTTATTGTTGTACAAGGAGCCCATTCCATGGTCTCTCATGTAAGCTGAAACAGATTTGTTTACATGCTTCCTCGCTTTCTCAATTTGTGGACAAAATTGGTTGGACCACCTCCATTTCTGTCTTTGGCATATATTGGAATATGCCAAGGCAGTTTGAGGAAAAAGTGCCATTAATTGCTCAAAGGTGTCCTTTAAAAGCATTTCCAGACCTACCCCAGTCAAAGTGCCCAAATCATTACCTTCACAGTGCACTATTAACAGGTCAGGTTTTGGCAAATGCATAAAGGTTTTCACCAATGGTATCAATTGGTGACATTTTAATCCTCTTTGGCCCAACCACTTAATTTCCACATCTTGTAAATTGAGGTTAGGTAAATTTCTGTTCTCAGCATACCTTTGAGCCCAGTAGATGTAACTATGTCCAACAATCCAGACATTAAACATGGTGAGAGAAGGTTGGGCTGCAGTCAGATGAAGTGTGGTAATGAAAGGGCAGTTGAAACAGTAGGAGTTTGTAAAGAAAAAAAACTGTGGATTTCCAGTCCTAATGATTCATTAGCAGTGATTGGTGTATTTTCATTTCTGAAAACAGAAAGTTAGGGTGCATGGATGTGTTCTTTGAAAGATGTAATTTGAATGGTCAAGGAAGAAACATTTAATGAAAGATTGCACTGGATACGCAGGTGCACTGAGAGTTCAGAGTTCAATTGAAACATTGTTGTGTGAATTTGCAAACATGAGAGGTCTTTCAGGAGGTGGTTGCTAAGCAAAAAAGGCAGAGAGGGCAGAGGGGGGAAGGGTTTTGATTTGAAAAAAGTGAGGGAAGAGTTATGATTGGCTAATATGAGAGATATGTGTAATGAATATCTGTATTTCTGTGCTTTCAATAGCTGCAGCCTCTGGAGTGCATCCTCTTTGTTCTGCTGAAGACAATTTGGAGTATTTCTGAGACTGTTTTGAAACTCAAAAAGTGTTTGCTAAGGTGAGAAAAGATTTATTTAATTTAGATAGAGAATAGTATGATTTAAGGAGAAAATGATGAAGAAAGCTGTGTTTTTAAAATGTGACTTTGTCTCAAGTGATATACAAATAGATTTTGTTTTTTTGGAGAAATTGTAATTGCATATTCGGTGTAGCATTCTGGCATGCAGTAACACAAGTTATTGTTGTACATGGAGCCTATTCCATGGTCTCTCATGTAAGCTGAAACAGATATGTTGTTTTTAAAAACGATTTTTGAAAACAATTACATTTCTGGATATGTAATGCTAGAGCTTCATAGGTTGTTTGGGTCATATTTATAAGGCATTTGAGTGTCTATGATGTTATTTTTCCCTTTTTAAATGGAAAGCGTTCTTCATGGGCAAGTTTCTTCTAAATACGCTCCCACCTGTGCTTGGCAAATTTAGATTTTGATTATGGGAGTTACATAGCCATGTTAATAATGTCCCAAAAATGGTGCAAGGGCCTTCAAAAAAACGCTTTCATGTGTCTCAAGGACATTTTCAGTCATTTCCTCTTGAATGTAGGTATACAATTGATTTATATGCTGTGTTTAAAAACGATTTTTTGAAATCAATTACATTTCTGGATATGTACTGCTAGAGCTTCATAGGTTGTTTTGGGTCATATTTATAAGGCATTTGAGTGTCTATGATGTTATTTTTCCCTTTTTAAATGGAAAGCGTTCCTCATGGGGCAAGTTTCTTGTAAATACGCTCCCACCTGTGGTTGGCAAATTTAGATTTTGATTATGGGAGTTAAATAGCCATTTTAATAATGTCCCAAAAATGGTGCAACGGCATTCAAAAAAACGCTTTCATGTGTTTCAAGGACATTTTTAGTCATTTCCTCTTGAATGTAGGTATACAATTGATTTATATGCTGTGTTTAAAAACGATTTTTTGAAATCAATTACATTTCTGGATATGTACTGCTAGAGCTTCATAGGTTGTTTTGGGTCATATTTATAAGGCATTTGAGTGTCTATGATGTTATTTTTCCCTTTTTAAATGGAAAGCGTTCTTCATGGGGCAAGTTTCTTGTAAATACGCTCCCACCTGTGGTTGGCAAATTTAGATTTTGATTATGGGAGTTAAATAGCCATGTTAATAATGTCCCAAAAATGGTGCAACGGCATTCAAAAAAACGCTTTCTTGTGTTTCAAGGACATTTTTAGTCATTTCCTCTTGAATGTAGGTATACAATTGATTTATATGCTGTGTTTAAAAACGATTTTTTGAAATCAATTACATTTCTGGATATGTACTGCTAGAGCTTCATAGGTTGTTTTGGGTCATATTTATAAGGCATTTGAGTGTCTATGATGTTATTTTTCCCTTTTTAAATGGAAAGCGTTCTTCATGGGGCAAGTTTCTTGTAAATACGCTCCCACCTGTGCTTGGCAAATTTAGATTTTGATTATGGGAGTTACATAGTCATGTTAAAAATGTCCCAAAAATGGTGCAAGGGCATTCAAAAAAACGCTTTCATGTGTCTCAAGGACATTTACAGTCATTTCCAACTGAATGTAGGTATACAATTGATTTATATGTTGTCTTTAAAAACGATTTTTGAAATCAATTACATTTCTGGATATGTACTGCTAGAGCTTCATAGGTTGTTTGGGCCATATTTATAAGGCATTTGAGTGTCTATGATGTTATTTTTCCCTTTTTAAATGGAAAGCATTCTTCATGGGGCAAGTTTCTTGTAAATACGCTCCAACCTGTGCTTGGCAAATTTAGATTTTGATTATGGGAGTAACATAGCCATGTTCAAAATGACCCAAAAATGGTGCAAGGGCAATCTAAAAAACACTTTCATGTGCATTAAGGACATTTTAAGTCAATGAGGAAACACAGGTGATGTAATTCTGAAATGAGGAAAAGAAACTTCACATTTTTCAATTACATCACTAGTGTTTCCTAAGTTTATGAATGACATTGTGCAGATGAAGTTTAGGTGTGACCACAGATTCAAAAGAGGTCTGCCCTTTGTTCAAGAGTGAAGTGGACATGACTTACTTCATTGCTAGGCCTTCACATGTATTATCTCCTTTGTTTTCTTCAACAAGTGAAAATCTCATCTGCAACCATGTGTTGGCCTCACCTCAAACAAACAAAACAGGTGATGGTCCGAATGTGGATCAATGACACACATTCACCCCAGTCCAAAGATCTGGGCCCAAACAAACCTCTAGATAGGCCACACCTTATCGTCAACCTGAATCAATCATTTAAAATGTTAGGGAGAGATTTATGATAGGTGTATGCCTGTTTTGTACCACTGTGTGTCATTTTTGTGACGCAGTGCTGGTGCAAAAGATTTTCTATGTTAAATAATAAGTAGGGTGTTAAGTTTTTGATGACTGTTATTCATTTACTGTTTGGTAATAATGGTTAATAAAAATTTTTTTATTATATTTTTCCACAGATTCAACTGCAGATCATTACAAAATTTGAAAAATGCCAACTAAGAATCGAATTAGAAAGGCTAGAAAACGTCAAAGACAGCAAGATCATCTATTATTGCAGCAGTCCTCTCCCCAAAATACTTGTGAAATCACCAAGAAAGCTCCGGGTAAGAGCACGAAATCATTCTTAAGAAATATTTGTAGTAAAAAAAGTATTTCTCCAAAAAATGTTTCAGTCCAGAAAAAGAAAAGCAATTTAAATGGAAAGGAAAGACCAATCAAAAATGTTACTGGTAGAGCAAGAGATAACTCTGTGCATGATAGTAGAAGGAAACAACAGTTTAGGGACATTCGAAAACGAATGTTCCGCAACAGGATAATAGTTAATTTATTACAAAATATTAAGAAAGGCCAACAGAAAGTGGCATTTTATAAGAAGAAGAAAAATGTAGAGAAAATTATTGATCATGCTTTTGAAATTAAGCGAAAGTTGTTTATTTTGGTAATCAATAGAATTAGGAAACTAAACAAGGTAATTTCTGATTTCAAATCAAATAGTAGATGGAAGAGAGTAGTAAATCGTAGTAACTTTTGTGAAGTTTTTTCCGGAGAATGGATGCATAGTTCAAGTATCGAGGCATTTTTTAATGAGGAGAGTTATTTTCAGGATAATGATTTGGTGTTTGCAGTTGACACCAGTGGTCGAGCTTATGAAGTGAAGGATGGTTGTCCAGTTGAAAAAGAAAAACTTGTGACAACAGAGACAGACGAGGTGTTAGGTAATGAGGTTTTAGGAAGACGTCCTAAGGGTCCTGTGTACATTTGGAAGTGTAGTTCTATTTGCAGTGTGCGACAGGATTCCATCAATTTGCTTTGTGATTTTGTACGGACATTTAATAAGAAAAGTTTGAAGCAGAAAATGAAGTTGTTGCAAGAATTAGATCCTTGCAGAGTGAGACAAATGACAGGTTTGCGTGGTCATTCACTGGCTTGTCTTTCCAGGAGAGTATGCCAGAGTGTTTTTCATCATTTCAGGATGCTAGCAGTGCATCATAATAAAGTGAGAAAATTAGTGAGAATGTTGTATTATGCTAAGAGTCCAGCAATTATGCTTAAACAATTATGTGCTGCTCTTTTGCATGGTTCTGAAATAGATGTCAAGAATATTTGTGAAGAAATTGAGTTTTGTTACTTTGGAAGTAAAGATGAGAATGTTCAAATTGACCCAGAAGTAGAGGGTAATGTTGAAGATAATGTACAGGTTTCTAGTACAGATAAATTTCAGAAGGAAATTGCCACGTTTCAGATGAAATCAAGTGAGAGGCCTAATTTCACTTGTGTGTGTTGTCGACGCACTTATTATAAGAATCAGACTAAGTTAGTGGATTTATATGCAAAAAGTGAAAGGGAAAATAATAGTGAATGGAAGGATTTTGCCACATTCTTGATGGTAGAAAATTATTTTGATTTGGGATCGGATCAACGTGTATGTACTTATTGTTGTAACAAATTAAACCAAAACCAGATGCCTGCTAGGGCGGTTCATAATAATCTGGAATTGGTTGAGGTTCCTTCTGAATTGAAGGATTTAAATACTTATGAATCTATTTTGATTCAAAGTATCCATCCCTTTCAGGCTATTGTAAGAATGGAGCCAAAGACAGGGAAGTTGCCTCCATCAGATTTACAGAGAGGATTAAAGGGAAGAGTTGTTTATTTGCCTCTAGATTTGAACAAAAACATTAACACAATTGGAGTAGAAAAAGTGGAAGAGGAACCTCTGGTTATCTTGGTTAATGGGGTTCCGACAAAGAATAAGAAAATATGGCAAGATTTAGTGGATGTTAGGAAAGTCAAAAAGGCAACATTGTATTTGAAGAAAAATAATAAGTACTATATGAATGTATATGTTGCAGAAGAGGAAGTAAGTGATGAAGAGGATAGCGATTTGTGTGCTGGCCAAATTGAGAAAGTAGAGGCCTCTAAAAGTGAAGAAATATATGAACATTATAGTGTTCATCCTTTGCATTCCAAGGAAGTCATGGGGAATGCAATTGAGTTGTTTCAAATGAAACAAGCCAAAGGGAGTCCCATTAGTGTTTGGGAGGAAAGTTTGGAAGCTCGGTGTTTCCCACAGCTATTTCCAACAGGTCAAGGAGCAAGATATGATGAGCGACCTCATCAAATTCCTGTGTCTGAATACCGGACTTTACGATTGTATGCAGAAGATCCTAGGTTTCGTCAATGCATTCCCTATTTGTTTCATCTCCTGTTTGAAAGCGATCTGTCTGGACTGTCATATGCAGTGAACCACATCTTAAAAAGTGGTATACAGATGCGAAACATCTCGGCAAGTGACTTTATGCATAAAGTCAATGTCCAAGACAGTATTTTGGATTCTCACCTAATTAATCTCATGGCGTGTCAGCGTGGTACTAATGAGTACTGGTACCGTCGTCATGGTGATTTAAAATGTATGCTGAGGAACTTAGGAACTCCAACATGGGTCCTTACTCTGAGCTGTGCCGAGTATGGCTGGGAAGACTTACTTGAATTTCTACGAGAGGCAAATGGAAATATTGAAAACATTGAATTCAAGACACCTGGAGAACTGTGTTCTTTGGATCCAGTGAATGTATGCAGGTACTTCAATCATAGATTTGAAGCTATGATGTCTTTCATCACAAATAAGAAGAATCCACCTCTTGGAGAGGTGTTGGATTTCTTCTGGAGAAAGGAGTACCAAGCAAGAGGTGCTCCTGATATACATATGTTGTTGTGGATCAAGGATGCACCTAAATTTGGAACAGATCCGGATGGCTTAGTGATGAATTTCATAGAACAGTATTCTACGTGTGCTGTTCCAAACGCAACGGAGAAGAAAAGCCTAAGAGAACAAGTTCTACGTTTCCAAAGCCATCGTTGTGGAAAGTACTGTCGTCGTAAATTCAGAAACAAGGACAAGTTCTACACCAAATGTCGTTTCAACTTTCCACGACCGGTGATTTCTAAAGGAAGAGTGAACAGTTTGATGTCTTCGCTGCGACATAATGTGACGAGGAAATCACCCAAAAATACATACAATTTGAAAAGGAACGAAGAGTCTAAGTACATCAACGACTACAACCCAGTGATTTTGTCCATGTGGAATGCTAACATGGATATACAGTTTGTGGCTGACAACTGTATGGCTGTGGCTCGGTATGTGACATCTTACATCACCAAAAAAGAAAAGACAGAATTGAAGGATATGTGGGAGGACATTTCCCATGAAAAGAGCCTCAGCAAGAAGTTGTACAGTTTCAGTCTGAAGATGTTGTCGCATCGAGAAATCGGAGCTTACGAATGTTCTGACCGGTTGTCATCAGCAAGTCTCTGTGCCAAATCCAGGAGTATCGTTTGGGCGAGTCTTCGTCTTGCTGCAACGCGAAATCGAGTTCTAAAACCTGTCCGGGAAATTGAGTATTTGGCAGAAAAGGAACCAAACAGTACCGACATTTTGAAGACCAACATGTTGGATACATATTATCCAAATCGAAGCAGTCACCTTGAGAATGTTTGTCTATATGAGGTTCTACAAAATTATATATTCAAGAGGAACATCAAAGAAGATATTGAGAAAGTAGTGTATGCTGTAATTGGAAGTGAGGGATGTCTGGTCAAGCAAAGAAAATGCCAATTAGTAAACCATCGAAAATTGAGTGGCGAATCTCCTGAAAAAAAGGAGTTTTTCTATTTAGCACTTTTGCAACTTTTTAAGCCTTGGCGTGCAGAAGAGGAACTGCTTGGAGATTTCCTCTGTTACGAAGACTCTTTCACTGCTGCTAAGGAGACCATAGAATGTCCTGCTTTTCCCAAATATCAAGAAATGTTGACTTTGGAAATTGAGCAGGAAGCAACGATTGCAGCCGAGATTGCCAGAGACAGTTCTCAGGACAGTCAGAGTTCTGTTTCATTGAGTCAGGATCCACTAGGAGGACCTATTATCGAAAATGAAGCTGCCACTGCTATGAATGAAGTGGAAAGAGCCATGGCACATGCTCAGGAGGATGCAGTTAACTTAGAAGACTTGGAAAAACAACTCAACGTTGAGCAGAGGAAAATATATGATGAAGTTACCAAGCAAATTGAGCATGGATTAAGTCATGAGAAGAAAGAGTGCTCATGTACATCGTTGAAGCCTGTCCGACTGTACGTGAGTGGAGAAGCGGGAACTGGAAAAAGTTTCCTTATTAAAGCAATTTCTTGTTATTTGCAGGAAAGGACTGAGACATCGTTGTCTTGTGTTGTTACCGCTCCTACTGGACTGGCAGCACATAACATTAAAGGTATTACTTTGCATCGTCTACTGATGCTGCCAGTGGAGCATGACAACAAATTACAATACCACAAGTTATCTGGGGATGCTTGTTGTGAAGTTTCAAGAGTCTTGAGGAAAATGAAACTTCTTATCATTGACGAAGTAAGCATGGTTTCCAATGTCATGCTTGCCTTTGTGCATTTGAGAATGCAAGAAGTTCTTAAAACTGAGTATGATGTGTTATTTGGTGGCAAACACATCATTGTTTTCGGAGATCTTCTGCAGCTGACACCAGTAAAAGGACAACCTGTGTTCAAAATACTCATGCATGAAGATACCAGGAAGTGCCTAGGGAGCATTGGCAACGTCAATATATGGTTACATTTCAATTATGCTGAACTGCATGAAAATATGCGTCAGGCGAAGAATGAAGATTACAAGAATATTCTACAAGATATTAGAATTGGAAAAGTGACCGAGCATGGGAAAGAAGCTTTAAATGCACGATTACTGTCAAATTTATATCCCGAACAAGACATTGTGCCTGAGAATATTTTTCAGAAAATTACTGAGAAGAAATCCGGAATATGTTTGATGCCAACTCTTGCAGAATGTGCCATCTTCAACAACAAAATGTTGAATTTAGAAAAGCAAGAGATTGTGAAACTTGAAGCTATTGAAAGAATAGAGCATATGGGATCAACAATTATTTTGTCTGAGAATTTGAAATCAAAATTGGATTCATTAGAGAAGACTATATCTAAAACAGCGGGTTTTGAAAAGACTTTGAATGTGTGTTTAAATTGCCGAATCATTTTGAGAAGGAATTTACATGTTGAAAGAGGTCTGGTAAATGGATCAATGGGTAATGTTGTTGATTTTGAGAAATACAGAAATAGAGATGGAATTGAATTTTTAAAAATTAAATTTGATGGCATTGAGGAAGTACAGCTAATTGGTCGTTGTTCTGCTAGGTTTTTGCTTGTTAAAGACTTATATGTTCGCCGTAAACAGTTTCCTGTTTGCTTGGCATATGCGGTGACAATCCATAAATCGCAAGGTTTAAGTGTAGATAGTGCATTGGTGAATATTGGCAGTTCTGTGTTCAAGGAGGGTATGGCATATGTGGCATTGTCACGAGTTAGAACTTTATCGGGATTGTACTTGATTGACTGTGATGTCACAAACATTTGTGCGGATCTAGATTGTGTTAAGGAATACAATAGGTTAAGAAAAGAGTATGCGCCACATTTGCCTCAATATCCTTTGTTTGAGAAACGTGTGGTAGGCCGGAAACGAAGAAATATCAGTAATAGTAGGGAGGTTGTAGCAAAAAGCCCAAAAGTCGATGAACCGAAAATTGTAAGCAGAAAGAAAGTGGATTCTGTTGAAGATGTTGTCGGTTTTCAATTTGAAAACAGTTCTAATGTCAACTGCTATGCAAATGTAGTGGTTAATGTTCTCTTTTCACTAGAGACTTTAAAAGAACAGATTGTGTTCAATTTGGAACAAAGTTTATGCTGTTTGTTGAATTCTGTGTTAGAGAAATGTAGCACTGATCGAACAAAAGTAGAAAGTGTGTCTGAAGTTCGTTATCTGTTAGATGAATGTTCAGGTCAAACAGACTTCTCTGAAAATAATCAGCAGGATTGTCAGGAGTTTTTAATGTATATGCTTGATGTATTGCAAGATGAGGGTGTAGATGTAGATCACCTGTTTGGGCTTTCTTATCAATGGCAGCATGACTGCGAGAACTGTATGGTATCAAGTACTACTAGTGTGGACTCAGAAAGATTTATATATTTAACTTTGCCAGACAGTAAATCAGTCTTCTTTAATAAGCTAGTAAATGCAGCTGATCACAACATGGAGTGTAGCCAATGTAAATCTGAAATGATGTCAACATTATTTATACGAAGATATGGCCAGTATGTCATTTTAATGATCCAACGATGTAGGCCTGATGGATCAAAATTGTCAACTTTAATAAAAAATGTTGTTGCTTCTCAGCTGTCAATATCAGGAAGGACTTTTGTAACTGTAGCAATTATCTATCACGATGGTCCTTCAACAACATCAGGACATTACACAGCTTATTTAAAGTCTCGAACGGCTGGTCATTCTGCAACGATTCTGTTGTAACTTTCAAAAAAAAATTGCCGTTTGACCTTAAAAATTCTTACCTGGTGTTTTTAAAACCAAAATTTTAAGGAAAGAATCTCGGGATTTCCTCTGAGGAATTGCAAAAGGTTCATGAAGTAGAGGGAATGTAAGTCTGCAATGCTGTCTAGATTATTGGTCCAAAACTTTTAATTATAATGTCAATTTAAAAATCCAACTATATAAACCTGATGCAAGCAAGTCTGCTTCATAGTAAGCAGTATCAGTGTCATAGGAAAAGGAGAACATGAGTGAGAAAGAAGGGTAAGATATTAGTAGTCCAGGATTGTGAAAGTAATCTTAAATGTTTTCTTTTTGAAAGTTGCGAAAATAGAAAATGACGGGATTTCATTATAAGAATTACAAGAGTTGAAAAACGCTGCAACATGATTTGGCCAAGTGGAAACATGTGGTAGAATGTGAGAAGTCCTTTATTGTATGTAACATATTTTTCAAAACGATGGAGGTTTTCTTTCAGAAAGTGGCGGGCTGAAAATATTTATAGCACAACAGAGTGTACGCTGTTCATAGGACATCCTTCGACGTTATGGAAAGTAAGTTAATTTTAAGGAGTTTTGAATTCAGATTTCTTAGGTTGTATGGGTTTTTTAAACACAATCATTTTGATTGTGTTTTTTTTTCCCCGCTGTTACATGATGAATACCTTCAAGTCACTGATTTAAGTGAAATTTGATACATTCTGAGAACAGCAAAAATAAACCATTTAACATGTATAATTAATGTTCTACTTTTTGTACTTATGATATACATTTAGAAATGTGAGGTAGATATGGAGAAACTGAGGCTTCTGTAAGTGTCAAAGTTAATGCTTACAGTGCTGCACTTCTGGGTACTGTTTTTTTTTAAAACTGAATAGGCCTCACCTTAAAGAAACCTCTTGAAAGGACACATCTTATTTGCATCCTGAAACAATCATTTAAAATGTTAGTCACAATTTTTTGATGGCTTTACATCTTTTTTGCGCTGCTATTGCATCACTATTGTGAGACATCAGCAGTGCAAAAGATGCACCATGTTCCAAAATAGGCCTCACTTCATCAGCATCAAGATACTGTTTGTTTAAAATATATATCTTTAGGATTGTGTAGGGGACGTAGAGCAGCAGAGGCTTCTGTAAATGTCAAAGTTGTTGAAAAACTGTTTGTTCTTGAACCTTTTCCCTTGTCTTTTCTAATTTTTAAATACATGTTTTAATATTTTTGAAATGTTTGTTCTCTCTTTTACAGATTGAAAGTATGAAAAAATATTTGAAAAAGTTAACAAGAATTATAAGGTAAATGTTTTCTACTCTTTTTACCCGCAATCCACGCTGATGATGTCACTGACTATGTCATGAATGATGTAATAAGTGGACATGACTTACTTCATTGGTAGGCCTTCACATGTATTAATGCATACACTGCTGCACTTCTACGTACTGTTTCATATGCTGGACTACATCTGCACAATGAGATACCTAAGCAAAGGCATCACAGGTGATGTGATTGTGAAATGAGCAAAAGAAACTCCACGTTTTTCAATTACATTACTTGTGTTTTCTAAGTTTACGAATGACATTGTGCAGATGAAGTTTAGGTCTGTCTATGGACACAGAAGAGGTCTGGCCGTTGTTCAAGAGTGAAGTGGACATGTTTTACTTCAATGGTAGGCCTTCACATGTATTATCTCCTCTGTATTCTTCAACAAGCATAAATTTGATATGCAACCCTGAGTAGGCCTCACCTTAAACAAACTTTTGGAGAGGACACACCTTATCGTCATCCTGAATCAATCATTTAATCTATCACATTTAACATCTATTAGTTCTACTGCTTCATTTTTTTAATCCTTACTTTCCTGCGTTTGCTACTTCCCTCATTCCTTTCTCTATTACTTAATTATTCTACTCCTTCCAGTATTTTTCTCAGTCCCTCTCTTCTCATACTTCTTCATTCTTATTCACTCATTCTGTCTCTATTAATGTTACTGTTTCTGAATGACCTCAAAAATTTTTTTAAAACAAGAACAGTAAGTATAAGGGTAGGAAACAGACAGTTATGTTACAAGAAAGACAGCTATAGGAAGTAAACAAAAGATACTGTTACTCGCAATCCACTGCTGATGATGTCACTGACCATATCAAGAATGATGTAATATGTGACATGATCAGAAGTGGATTGCGGGTAACAGTATCTTTTCTTTACTCCTTATAGCTGTCTTTCTTGTAACATAACTGTCTGTTTCCTTCCCTTATACTTACTGTTCTTTTTTTAAAAAAAATGTTTTGGTTCGCTCCTGGTTCGCGTACCGGAGTGCGAACTGGGAGCGAACTAAAAGAAATAGAGGTTGGCAGAGTTTCAAAAATTCTACCAATTTTTTTTATAATGGGGAGGTAGTTCTGAAAAGAACTTTTTTTTTGGTTTTTGTTGTTTTCATTTTTTAAAATTTTTTTTTCTGAACATTTTTTATATTTTTTTTGTATTTTCTGAACATTTTGTAATTTTTTTGTTTTTTTGGGGGGAGGGGGGAAACAAAAATGATTCATTGAAAAGGGCTCAACAGGAGCAACGAAAAAAAGAAGAATTTATTTTTTGGGGCGTTTCGGGCAAACATGATTATTGATAGCTTTCACTATTAGAGTAATGCTACTTTCTCTGTAGCAAATTATCTGGTTACACCCCACGCACACTTGCTTTACTTCCCCAAAGTTCATTTGAATGTTCGGGACCACCTCCCTCGCCTCTGGTCCCGATACTTCTTGGACAACAGATCTTCTTGCCATCGCCGGGGGATTTTGCTGTTCATCACGAAGCTGGGCAGCACTATAATTGTTTGGGTGCCACCTACTCATATGCCTGTGCATCGTGTAATTTCCGAAGCTGTATTTCTTGTCAGTCCCCCTTGAAAGTCTATCGTTGCAAATACAGCAAAACACATATCTGGCATTGACTTTTTTTTGCCCTTCAGGGAATTAAAAAAATTGCCAGATGTAGTTTTCTTTTCTATTGTACCTCCTGGGCTCCTCTGGCAAGAACTCAGGCTCTTCCTCCTCTTCCTCCTCTTCTTGATCTTCCTCTTCTTCTATGATTGCTTGAGCAGGTGGTCCTCTCTTCCCATGAGGAGGTGGAGGTGGTGGTGGGGGTACACTAGCTGAAGCAACTACTGAAGCCATTGCTCAACAATGAAAAAGGGTCTTTCTCTCACCAAGATGAAAGTCAGAGTGAGGAAAGAAGGAGGGGTTTTCATCATTTGGGAAAAACAAAAGTTCTAAACCAATGAAAAGTGTTAATTTTAGATCACATGACCTAGTATTACATCATTAGGAAACCAAAAGTGAAATGAACCAATGAAAAGTGTTATTACCGAGTCACATGACCTGCTGTGTTTACGTTTCGCGCATTCCTCCGCTTTCCGGTCCGCTTCCGGGTCCGCTAACTTGGCGCGTCCAATGACGTATTACGCGACAACGCAAAACGTCATGCTAACGTAACAGTTACGCTAAAGGAACGTTTACCGGTTCCCGGACCGAGCCGCGGCTTTAAGTTGAGCTAACGGGAAGCTGACCGGTTCGCGGATTGGGAGCGAAACAAAAAATTTTTTTTTTTTTAAATTGTCTAAAAAACATGTAAAATATATTTTAAGATTTAAAGAAGAATACATTTTACAGCTACAGATATTAGCTTTTAAAAAACCATTGAAATTCAATGAAAAAACCATAAGTTATAGACCATATATAGTTAGGAATTTGCATTTACAAAACCTTGAAAATTCACTGAAAAAACCATAGGTTATAGACCATATATAGTTAGGGATTAGCATTTACAAAACCTTATTTTACTCACACAAAACCATTGAAATTCGCATATATAGTTAGTTGCACTAACTATATATCGCGCACCCGCAATCCACTGCTGATCATGTCACATATTACATCATTCATGACATGGTCAGTGACATCACTGATGACATCACTGATGACATCTCAAATGACATCACTGATGACATCTCAAATGACATCACTGATGACATCACTGATGACATCTCAAATGACATTACTGATCACATCACTGATGATATCATTCATGTGATAATACGATGAACCTCTTCAGACTCTAATATAACCTTAGATACAATCAGTGTAAACAGACACTCACAGACTGTCACTCATCCATGGAGTTACTCACACACCTAGTCAGTCATGCAAAGAATCAATCACACCTCCATTTCCTCAACTATACAGTTATACAAACTTTACTTATTCAAACATATACTAACACATATTTGATCTCTTATACAATCCCTGATACAAGTTCACAATGATCCATACAGCCACTCACACATTCACTGGCTCTTATGCACAGTTATTTATATATGCCAACTCTCACATGTACTGTGTTTTACATATGTACTTACTTTGACATGTAGCACTGAGATATCCATTCACTCACCAATACACTCATGCACACAGTCAACCGCCCATACAGCTGTTTCCACATGCACTTTTGAAACCATACATCTAGTGAATCAACTGCTCACACATCTATGCACAGAGTCATACACCTCCCAGCCACCCACACACACACTCAGTCTCCCATACAAATACTTGGGCAACCAATCAATAACCCATATAGTTACTAAATATAGCTACTTATCAACACATGCAACAGTTTACAGAACAACAGACATAATGATGCACAAATTAAGACAGTTTAGTCACTAACCCATGCACTCAGTGAGACATATTTAATCACTCACTCATACAGTCAGTCATGCACCTACTAAATCCTTCATCCAGACACTTATACATCCACTCATTCTTCAACATGTAAGACATATTTTAACTTTACAGAAACATACAGTCACTGGATGATGTCATCAGTGATGTCATCAGTGATGTCACTGACCATGTCATGAATGATGTAATATGTGACATGATCAGCAGTGGATTGCGGGTGCGCGATATATAGTTAGTGCAACTAACTATATATGCGAATTTCAATGGTTTTGTGTGAGTAAAATAAGGTTTTGTAAATGCTAATCCCTAACTATATATGGTCTATAACCTATGGTTTTTTCAGTGAATATATATATATATATGTATAAATGTGTATATATATATATATTTCTTCTTTTTTTTGCCACCAGCAGCCGCACACACGGAGGGAGAAACTGCTTTCTTCAGGTTTCAGTTGCAAAGATGAAACAAATGCACTAAAGCGTGGTTTGCCAGCACGCTTGTTTTTTGTTTCCTTGGCCTATGCACTCGTGAGCAGCATGGTCACAGGGATTAGATTGGCTACATTGAGTCAGAGATTATGCACCCTCAGGCATATCCAAAGTCAGTATGCTGTGTACATCCTACCCAGCACAGCATTGTCAAGATAGGAGCTTTCTTTGGTGATACCACAAATGTGTCTTTAGCCTTGAATAAATGCATGAATAAATGAGTAAGATTTGTAGAGCGCCCAGCTACTTCAGGGAGTGTCCTTGCACTGAAAGCTCAAAGTAAGGAAGACGAGGCAAATGTAATAAATTGCTGAGAAAAGATAGGATTTTATGGCTTTGAAGAAGGAAACCTCATGGGAAATAGACCAGGCAGACCGGGGAAGCCAATTGCATTCTCCACAAGTCACAACCTGAAAGACTGGCCTTCACATCTTACATGGAGAACCCTGGGATGATGACTAGCAAGGCGGGTCCCAAGGGCTAGGCTCTGTAGGGAAGGTAGTGCTTAATTCTTTTAATCAAATACTGGGATCCACACGGGTAAAATGACAGATGTAGAATGGAGAGGGCTTTAAAAAGAATCCTCATTTTAACTGGTAGCCATTGACGCTCCCACATATAATGAGTTATATGTTTTCCTTGCAGGATATCTAAAATCAGTTGGGCAGCCACATTTTTGACCATTTGAAGTTTCCTTGTCAGCTTGTATGGAAGTCCAAGATAAAGGTTGTTAACATAGTCTAATTTTGGGGTAATCTACATGTTGACCAATGTCTTGTGTGTCTTCAGGGAATTAGAACAAAGAAGTTTCAGAGGGTCTCAGAAGGGAGAAACAAATGTCAGCAACAGAGGTGACTTGATGAGAAAATGCCATCTTGTCATCTATTGTCATTCCCTGATTGAGTTCTGGCTGTTGAAGTGGGGCATGGGCAGGGGACTGTAGGTCCCTCAGCCAATAGCTAAATAGCCATTCCAATTCCATAAGACCAAATATGTGAACCTCTGTTTAATCCACACTAGATAACAAATGGCAGTCTCTCAGCCAATGCAGAGATGCAGAGAAGTAAGTTCCAAAATTCATCATCTGCAATATAGGAAGTGAGGTCGACTTTCAGAAGAAGCTGGGTATTATCAGTATAAGAGTCATCCTTAAGCCAAAAGATTCTATTAAATTGGCCAGGGAAGTCCAGTAGATGTTAAATAGCCTAGAACTTATTTAGGAGCACAGAGGCACCTCAAAGGCAAGCTTCCTTGTCAATGACAAGTATGGAGCAAGCCAAACTTCTTGTTTTTACTCCTCAAGGAAGGATTGAAGCCATTACAAGAGTGTCCCACCACAGTCAACCTCAAAAAAGTGTTGTAGAAGAATGGAGAGAGAGATTTTTTCAAACTTCACAGATAAATCAAGTAGTAAGAGAGCAGTACTTTTCCCTTTGTCCAACATAATGTTTATGGTCTTAATGAGCTCGAGAAGAGCTGTTTCTGTGCTGTGACCATGGCAAAAAGCCTGACTGAGTGTAATGCGTTAGGGCATTATTAGCAGGTATAAAGTCAACTAAGTGTTAACTATGTTTTCCAAAATGTTGAATGCAGCTGGCAAGAGAGATATAGGCAGAAAATTAACCAACACCTCCAGGTTGCAGATGCCATTTTTAGTAATGGGACTACTTTAGTCCTCTTTCAAGATAGAGGAACTCTCACTGAGAACAGAGAACAGTTAAAATGTTGCTAAAATACCTGAGCATTCAGATCGCTAGCCCTGCTCAGGATAGATAGAGGAAATGGATAGGTAGGGGACCCTGATATTCAGAGCAGGAGGGCCTGTGAAATGTGTTACATGGAATAAGGACTCAAATACATTCAGGTAAAAGGCAGTATCTTTAGATGACTAGATCATTCAGCCAAATGGGCAAAGTGGATATATCTGACTGAGGCACAGTGGCTATATCTGGAAAAGGCACAGACCGAGTAGCATGCATTTCTTTTAATCTTTTGGACACTAAATATAAAAAAAGTATCATGAAGGTTAAAAAAGGAAGTAATAGTAGGGCTATAAACTTTCACATTAAAAAATGATTTAGGACCTTGGGTCACATGGACCTCCTATTTTTTACTAAAATGGGTTCCAAACCATTAGCAACTTTCCTATTCCAAGACTTTATGGCTTTCAGATCTAAGTCAATATCTCCTATCAAGTGTGGTGAAAAGAGGTCTAGGACTTTGAAATTCCATGCTTAATTTTTAGAACTACACCTGCTGCCTAATCCACAGGTGGCACAAAAACAATAGCTGCAAGGGATTATAAAATGATTAGACCAACTTAAAACTAACAGCTTTAACCTTACGTACAAGATTAGAAAGGATAAGGTTAAAGGTATGCCCAGTTTAATGGGTAGATGTTGAGATCGGACAATTCAAATTAATTAGATTGTTAGCAGGCCCTCAGAGGTGCACAGGCTCATGGAACCCACTTCAAGCAGAGGAGAGAAGACCCTGTAGGATCCCATTGCTGCCATGTCCTAGCCAGGAAGCTTTTTTGTGAGTTCTGACTGAAAAGGATAGGGGCGCTCCCTCCCCTGTGGATATGGTCTCTAAGACTCTCTTGTAATGCTATGCACTCGAAAATTGATTTACAAAGTCAACCCCATCCTTCCTGACAAGCTCTATAACAACTCAGTCACTTTCAACTAACATACTCAGGGACATGGCTGTGGAGAGCTGTCAATGGATCAATTGTATTAAATATATTTGTGGACTGTTTCCTTTCTGAATTTTGTACAGCATCAGAATACTTTAAACTTCCTGGGAATCAAAGTACTTCTTTCTTGTCAACAATCAACCACTCCAACAAAGCATGGTTTGGCTAATTCTTCTTGCCCAAAGACCATAAGCAATTTCCTCTAAAATATTGACCCTTAGCTATAGTCATATGTAACAAGGTAAGAAAAAACTTTTCATCAATTCAAAAAGAACAGCATTAGTTTAGATAGTATTTATTTATTACAAATGCTCCTATTTAATTCCTTAATAATCTCCCAAATGTCATGCTCAATTCAAGGATCTATTCTCATAAACCTGCTAATCACTTTTAGCTATGCATACTCCCATATTGTAAGGTCCTTAAATCCACTTTCTGTGATATAGGTCTTAGTCTTGTTGTGAACTCCTAAAGTCAGACTTTATTTGGATGAATGTATAGTCAGCCAGTCTGCTTTTAGCTTAAATTCAGTATGTTGTTATCTTTCGCAGAACTTGTGAAAGTGTTATTTAATCTAAACAGTGATTTTGGTATAACATCAGGTGAAACAAACTAGCCGCAAACTACGTGATATATATGTTTAAAGGTTTCACAATAGACGTGTAAGATAAATATGTGATCTGTTTTGATGTTTTTTCATCTTTCTATTTTAGACTGGTTACATCTCGGATTACTGGAAAGTCCCCACTTTATTTTGCAATGTATACTAGAATCTGTTGTTGATCAAATATAAACCCTTGAATGGCCTTCTGAATTGTGGAGGCTTGCCCATATCTCCAGTTCCTCCCACCCCTGGACACCTAGAGGAGACTTTAGGGATTCTGTATAAGTAAACAAATTGCAGATCCTCAACCTACAGTGCTCTTAGCACAACTGTTGATTTTGGGAAGCACTTTACTACAGTGAGGGAAGTGAAATGTACGATTTCACTATCCTCAGTGCATATAAAACCTATTTCATAAGAGCCCACCTTATAATTACCTATCCCCCATCCCCTGAGACACCTAGGGGAGACCCTGGAGTACCAAATATGCCAAGATATTAAAGCGTGTTACTTTGTCAGTGCCCCAAACACCAAAGTTGAGTTTGGGCACAAGCAATACAGAGCTGCTTTTAAAGTGACCTCAGGCCCCAGCAGTGCACACATTCAAGAACAAAAAGCGATGCTTGCCTCTAAACTACCATGCACTTTTATTTTCTAGGAACTTAAAGGTAGTTTTAAACCCCGTGCCCTATTATGTACTATAGCCTTATAGGGGAGGTCATGCCAATGATAGGGGTACCCTAACTCATAGTGTACAACAGTGTAAGTAGATGTTTTCACTGCATTCTAGTGTGCTTTCAGCATAGCACTGGCTCTGGGCCTGGCTAGGCAGAGCCCAGGGACCATCAAAGCCAGTTACCACGAGTGCCAGTCTGTAAGAAATGGGGGTGCCCAGGGCACAGCATGACTTTGCAACACAGAGCTTCACCAATACCTGGACAATTACAGGCTCACTGACCCCATGGAGCTTCTCGAGGAGGCAGACCTCAGGGTGAGTGCCTGAGTGTCTGAGAAGGCATTGGGAAGTCATCCTAAGGAGGGTGGCATAGGTTCTCCCATCAGAGGGAGGGGAAGCTAGGCAGTTACCCAGAGGAGTCCCAGTATGGTGAGGGAGGAAAGGGGGCCCATGATCCTTCCAGGTGTAGGAGGGGAGTTTATGGTGGACCAGGGTGGCTTATTGTAAGCCCCAGAACTTGGGTTGCTCCCAGAGGAAACAAAAGCAGGGGAACCTCGCCTGTGCCAAGAGACCATCCACTGATGGGAGTTACTTAGTGTCAGGAGAGCTGGGTGTGGCGGCCGACACAGGCGCTCTAATCTTTTTGTTTTTAGCAGTACCACTCCCAAGCTGAGGGTAAAGAGACCCAGATGGAGGGGCAGGAGGTAAAGCAGTCCACAGTGGGAGAAACAGTAGGTCAGGTTACTGACTCTGAGACGAGACCACCCCAAGACCATCCCAGGCGAGGCCACTTCTGACCGGGGGAGCTTCATGCGCAGTCACTTGGACAGTCGGCTGGGGAGCACCACTAGGTAGAATCTTGCATGACACAGACAGAGTGTGTAACTCTTGAGGGGAGTGGTGTTTTCCCTCTGGACGCCCTTGTTTGCAACGCACATGTTCAGTCTAAGGGTACAGACCCTGGGGTTGAAGGGCCAGTTTCAAGATACCACTCATGAACTGGTGGGAGTCTAGAGTAGGAGTAGGGTGCAAAGCTTCAGCCCCCTTCTCTGAGACACCTCAGAGATTGAAGAAACCTCAGGAGCCCACAGGGAACTCCTTGCCAGCTCCAAGGCTGAAGGAGCAGCGTAGGACCTCCACCTGGAAGTGGATGGCCTGGTGCTAGGCTCCTGAAAATGACAGATTTCTGAGGCCTCTGTTGGTTGATGTCTTTATGGACAAAGTGTTCCTTGGGTTGGGGATAAAAAACTAATCCAAGGGGTGGAATGGGCCTCATCACTTGGTGGTACTGTCTGCTAACTTGAATGCATATGTGAGCAAATAAAGGTTAGGTACTGCACAGATGGAGTCCACAGATGAAGAGAAGACTTCCCCATGGCCAGTTCAGTAGCTCAAGACATTATAAACAGGGGATCCAACTGAGTTCAGAGAGGCGTACAACTGAAAAGTGCTCCAGCACTAGTGGGCTAGTTTCCATGTTATATTGCCTTCAACAAGGAATTCCATCAAGGTATTGATTAGTCTACCCTGGCTTTAGGCTAAAAGGGGGCTGTGTTAGAAAATAGCCTTCTCTTCAGGGTCACCCTCAAACGTTTAGCCTTCCTCCTCCACCTTTTCTGAAGTTGTTTTTGTTTGCTATAGGACTCTGAGCACGTTACCACTGCTAACCAGTGCTAAAGTGAATGTGCTCTCTCCCTTAAACCTGGTAACATTGGCTCCTACCCAATTGGCATATTTAAATTGCTTACTTAAAAAATATATATATTTGTGTTGCTGTTTCAAAAAGAAACATATACAAACATAACAAGGGGCAGGTTTCAAGACATCATACAGTAATAACTAGAGCAAAATGCAACCAAAAGAATCAGTCAGATACAATGAATGAATGAATATTGGAAATGTAGAGCGCGAAACTTAGCCCAAGGGTATCAAGGTGCTATAAGCGTAGCATAAGGGTGCAGACAAGAAAACATGCTCATACTGAAGACTGTGAAAAGAGCCAGGTCTTTAAGGCTTTACGGAAGAGAGACTGAGACGCCTGGCTCGAAAGTTCTTCCGGGAGGCAGTTCCACATTTTAGCAACAGCAGAGGAAAGAGTTCTACCTCTCCATTTAACCATCTTAAATCTCGGTACTAGAAGCAGGTTTTTATCTGCGGACCGAAGTGCCTGCTAGGAACATAGTGGTGTACAATAGCCTTTATCGCCTCAGGAACTGAATCGTGATAGGCATCGTGAGTCAAGACCATGTCTTAAATACGATCCTACGGTCCATGGGCAGCCAGTGCAACAACCTAATGGAGGCTGAGACTGAATGATATTTTGGTAAATTCATCACCAGCCTGGCTGCAGCATTCTGCTCCATCTGCAGACGTTGCACTAGGCCATTGTTAATGCCCAAATAAAGGGCATTACAATAGTCCAATCTGGACGTTAGCAGGGCAATTACGGCCTGCTTTCGTGCCTCAAAAGAGAGACAATGGGAGATTTTTCTCAGGATCCTAATATTCCCGAAACAAGATACAAATGGTAATGAATGTCATGCACTGCCCTGTTATGCTTTTCACCCCAATAGTGGTACTCAGGTTCAGAAACATCTCACATTAGTCCTCTAAACTCCCGCCATAGGGACCAAAGTTTATCCCATTTTTTGGGGCATCCTCTGTTGCGATAGATTGTTTCTTCCACCAACATGCACCAGTCAATGTTATGTTTCCATTCCACCAACTCCAGGGCCTGACCTTCTCCCCATTTCTGGACTATGTTCTGTTTAGCCACTCCCTGTCCCAAGAAGAACCTGAGTTTACCATACTTAGGTGGGGGATCATTTTCCTAAACTTGCAACATTTAGCCGTATCAGGTACTATGTAGCTCATTACATCGCTCATGATCTCCCTGAATGCCATCCAATATGGCTGTAGTGTACAGCAGCTCCACAGCACATGGTGGAATGTACCTGCCTCCACACACCCTCTAAAAAAGATGTTCATGGGGGTTTTGCCCATGGAATGAAGGACCTTATGGGTGTAGTAGGATCGGTGCAATGTACGCAGTTGCACTAGTCTGAACCCAGTCTATTTGCCTAAATGCTCCTGTGGTCTCTTCCCACTCTTCATCCTCTAAGTCTCCCACCTCAGAGACCCATTAACTCCTTGGACGCTCATGACGAGCTCAGCTCGTCATGATGTACACCTCCATACACTCATGACGAGCTGAGCTCGTCATGAACAATGGGAAACTCAATAAACCAGCACAGGAGGAAAATAACGCTAGCATCGATGGTGTTAAAACCTAAACTGCTGCAGGGTATCTGAGAAGTTATTGAGCATCAGTTTATATATCAGTGAGACCTCCCCATTGCGCAGTCGCTCTGGCAGTATTTGGTCTTCCAGTGGTGAGGAGTCCTCGAATATATTGTGTTTAGCAATATACGCTGCTAGTGTGTGTATGAGCTGAATGTAAATATACGTCTCCAAGTGCTCGAATTTAAACTGACACAACATTTTGGCAAAAGTGAGCATGTACCCCCTCGCCAAATTTTCCTAGTTTTGATATCCGAATAAGATCCCAATTTGAAAACCCTTGGAATTTCCCTACATTCTATAGTATGTCACTCACCCAGAAAGGCGTCCTTTGATTTGGTTTTTCTTTCCACCTCAAATAAGCAGTGGCCTCCCTCCAGGTGTGGACTATCCATTTTGTTTGTGCCAGTTGTCGTCGTGAAGTCTTAGCCCTAAACAGTGCCTTACAAGTAGTCCTCCTGCCCCCAAGTCAGTCCCTTCTGTCTGATTGCTGGCTCATCCCAGGGAAGAAATGCCCAATCATTAATTAAAGCTGGTTGTATGGCCAGTAATATTTGTGCATATCCGGAAGGCCAATCCCAGCATCATATACAATGTGCATCCATTTTTGGAGGGCTATGAGCTGCGGTCCAGTGTCCCAAAGAAGGACTTTGAGTAAAGCCTATGTTTTGGGGAAAATCTCACCAGAGACCCAAAAGGGGGTATTCTGAAGGGCATAAATCATTCAAGGTAGAGTCATCATTTTGAACATTGCTGCCCTTCCCAATAGGGAGAAGGGAAAAGCTTGCCAATGCTGTGCATTGGGGTATAGAGATCCAATATCGGGACTAGGTTAATGCGATAAAAGGGCTGGGGTATTTGGTGACATATATATCCCCAAGTACTTAAACCCTTTCTCTATCATTGGCTTGGGTTTGTTCTCTTGCAGGTGGGGTCTGAGGCCCGTGATCAAGTGCACGAGGGACTTACCCCAGTTTATGGCATATCCTGAATATTTCCTAAAGATTTTAATTATCTGCATCAGTCTGGATACAGTCAGGAGGGTTAGTCACATTAAACAGAATATCATTTGAGAATAAAGAAATACTCTGCTCCCCGGTCTCCCTCCAGCTTATTCCCCATACTGACCCAAGCAGCGACTAGCACAGGAACCAGGGAGAAGATCAATGGGGATATAGGGTAGCCCTTTCTTGTCCCATTGTGCAGGGCAAATTTATGAGATACCACCCCGTTCACTCTAACATGGCCCATAGAGCTCTGATAGAGGAGGCATATCCATCCCTGTAAGTTGCAGCCGAAAACTAGACTTTCCAGTACCCCAAAAATGTAATCCCATTTAAGCGTGTCAAAGGCCATGGTAGCATCTATTGTCAGTACCATTGTAGACACTCTGTCATCTGCCCCACCCTGCCATCACCCCAAAAAGCCATTGGAGGTTAAGCCATGTCCCCCTTTTCGGAATGAACCCAGATTGGTCTGGGTTTATAAGGGATGGGATTACCTGTTGAGGTTTGTTAGCCAACAGTTTGATGAGGATCTTGAACTCTGAGTTGAGGAGTGATATTGGTCTATAGGAGATACATCTGTCAGGTGCTTTTCCTTCCTTGTGGATGAATACTATCATGGCTTGCCCCTGATCCCATGGGAGTTGACCATGATTTGACTTCCAGCCTTATCTTTAGTAGATAGGGCTCTAATTTGATTGCCAACTCCTTGTAAAGTTTGATGGGGATGCCTTTAGGCCCCATCAACTTCCCGGAGTTGAGGGAACATAGGGCTTGGTCTATCTCACTATGCTGGAATTCACTTTCTAACATCTGCCTATGCTTGTCTATTAGCTTAGGGATGTTAACATCACCACGGAAGGCTTTCATATTGTGTACCACACATTGCCCCATACCGAAGTAGAGATCCTCATAATACTCAGAAAATTCCTCCCCTATGTCTTCTGGGTTGGTCTTCGTCTCTCCCCTTTCATTAGTTATCCTTAGGACACAGGTGTGGTCTTGGTTGCGCCTTTCCAGCCACACCACATCCTTGCACTCTCTTCGGCTAGGTCCTTGTACTCCCTTTGTTTCACTTTAAGGGCATGTACAGCATCCTCTGTCCTGCTATCAGGGGCTCTTTTTTCTAGCTCTATGGTGTTCTCCTCCAGTTGGTCGAATTTCTCCCTTGCTACTCCCCCCTGTGGTTACAGAGAATGCTTAGCCTCTGATTACAGTTTTAGAAGCTTCCCACAGTGTCAGCTCTGAGCTGATTTACCAGTTTGTTCCAAAATATGTATCAGTCATTTGTCCCAGTGTCTCCAAATGATTCTAATCTTTCAGGTGCCATGAGCAGATAGGCCGCTATCCTGAGCTTCCTGAAGAGGTGCAGCCACACCGGAGGGTGGTCCAAGATGCCCCTAGGTAAGTGCTTAACCTTGGCAATTCTGGCCATGTTGGAGTGCTGTGTGAATATGTGGTCAAGTTGTGAGAAACAGTTATATACGCCAGACAGGAAGGTATATTGGCGTTCCTCCAGGTGTTGAGGTGGCCATGTTGCCGCAAGGCCAAGAGATGTCACAAGCAGAAAAAAATGGTGTCCTTCCTAAGCAATTGTGCCCTCAAGTGTCTGTGCATGTTGCCAGCCATAACAGTTTTATAATCGCTTCAAACCATCAAGATGACTCACAGCAGCTGTAACAAGAGGGTGCTCAACACTGATAATGTTATCACCTAGTGCCTCGGCAGAAAGTATACCGTGCACATGTTTTTAGTCAGGCCATCCCATGTGCCAGTTTGGGATATATATTTACCCTGAGGATCAGTCAATGTCTTAATTGGAGTAAGTGGGGTGCTATTATTGAGTAATATCCCTAGCCCTAGAGAGTCAGATGTGAAACGCACATGAGCTGACATCTTAAACCAACACCTGTACATGGCTTTACAGGAGTTGCCCAGGAGATAAGTCTCTTGAAGCAGTATGATGTATGGGTTCTGAGGCTTGAGGTATTGCATTACTGTTCCCTTCTTCAGCCTGTTACTCAGCCCATTCACTTTACAGGACAGTATTTTAAATGGCTAGTAGAGAGGTATGTTATTAAAGTCTCCTGTATAAAGTAGTATCCGTTTCTTGCCTTGTGTGTAAACTCCAGTGCCCTACCTAGGATATCTGCAAGATAAATCATATCTGCTCTTCAACATGAATATAGAACTTTTCCCTTTAACAAACGCCCCCAACCCTGCGTGGTAAGCCTTAAGCTGCCCACCTCCTCCCAACTTGCAGAGTTCATGTCGCCCCTCTGAATATGGTAATAAAACTCTTAATTGAGGGAGAGTCTCGCCAACCATGCAGAGTCTTGTGTGTAACTCACCCAAACAAAATGTGTGGTCTTGGTTGCCCCCACTCAGGCAGGTGTTATAGTTCTTGGCTTGACATAAAAGGGGCCAGCTATTTCCCCCTTGTTGTGATAAATCACTTTAAAATCCAACACCCAAACTAGTTAAGTGTTCAGTCATCATTGCTTTCAGAGCCTGACCTAGTGTGTCCCAGGTACTTACCCTTATCACCTCTTTTCAATGGATCATTTTGACTGCATGTTGTATTGTGCTTGTTGTGCTCTGCTGCAATTGGAAAGCAGCTGCATTTTCTAGTGTGAGATGCTGGACACCAACCCTCAATCCAAGTTTTGCCTTCAGCGATCCCATGCAGATTGGCTGGAAAAAGCATTAGGTGCTTCAATTCTCTGGTTAGGAAAGTCTTCTTGACCTCAGTGAATCTTCGTCTCTACTTTTGGACTTTGAGTGTGAAGTCTGGATAGATACTAACCGTAGAGTTTCCTATTTAAAGTCTGGTTTTGGTCGTGCCAACTGGAGTATAGCATTGCAATCTATATGAATAAAGAGACAGATTATTGTTTTTAGTGATGCTCAGTTTGTGTCGAGTAATTGGTGCCCTCTGGACCAGGTCCATGGAGAAAAATGTAGAGCCCTCAGAGTTTTAGAATATGGAGGATAATGTGCTCCACAAAGAGGTCCACACTATGATTCTCTGCCTGTTCAAGCACTCCCACAATGCAGATATTGTTGCACCTGGTCATTCCCTCCATGTATTGCAGCTTTGTTTGCATCAGGGCATTGTCTTTTTACAGGTGGTCCACCTGCTGTCTGATGGTGTCTGCAGAGACCCTGGTTTGAGTCAGTTTGAATTTCTTGTCTCTTAGTTTAGTTTGTTTATTTATGGTAACGGAACTCGATTGAGGTCCACATAATAATTCAATAAAAAACAACAAGATTTCTTATAAAAGGAAGAAGAGAAATTTACATAATATTAAAATATCAATATAATGGTAAGAAACATTTAAAGAAATGAAACAATTTCAAACAAAACATTTCGTTCGGAGGGTTAAGCATTGCTTCAATAAAATCAAAAGCAGTAAAAATACCCAATTGAAGGCACATAGGTCTTAACCATTTGCGTCTAAATGCCATAAGGACCGGACAAACAAAAATAACATGGTACATATCCTGGGAATTAGAATTACAAAAATCACAGATATCTGAACCACCATACCATTTGGTCAAAAGACAGTTCAGAGGAAGTAAATTATACCTTAACAAAAGGGTAAATCGCCTAACTCCATGAGGGAGATTCCAGCATATGTATGGCTGGGGTTTTTTCATTTCACAAAATTTACCAGTAGGGAACATTCCTCTCTTTGCTTTACTTGTCCCACTATCTACTCTAAAACTCAACTCCCAAGAGGCAGACTGTAAGGATAACTTTAATTGGGCTGCAGATAATGAAAAAAGGCCTTGTTCATCTAGCTGTAATAATGTAACAGCCTGACGGAAATTCCTTACAATTGAAGAATAAGCATTAAAGGAACCCAACAGCTCATTTTTTATTAGGTACCTCAGTGTGCCAGGCATTCCTCCAGCTATATTAAAAACCCAACGCACCACACTCGCAGCTGCCTGAGCCCAAGAGCTACGCAGACCGAATTCTTGTCTTAACGAAGACGTAGAATTTGCAGTATTTACAGAAGCTAAGTTGCGTAATATTTTTCCTTCGGTAGAATCCAAAAAATTCCAACATGCCATATCTACTATTTCTAGTCCGTAGATTAGGGATGCGGGGATTTTTGCTCGGAAAACCTCGAGCAATATGGAAAAGTGCCTTCTACCTGTCGCCTTGTAAAGAGAGATAAGACTCTTCCCTTGAGCAAGAGCTTTCCTGCTATTGTTCTCAGTGTGGGTTTTTTCATTTAAATTACTCGTGACAATCTTTCCAAGAAAGGGATAGGATTTGACTACTTCTAGTCTTTCACCCCCAACGGACCAGTAATAATTTTCATATTTGGATTTTCTCCTTCCCTGGAAGCACATTATTTTGCTTTTTAAAATATTTATTTTTAAGAAATGAGCCTCAGCGTAGGAGAACAGAGCTTGTAAACGGCCATTCAAACCTTTTGGGGTAAGGTCCAAAATTAAAATATCATCTGCGTACATTAAGCACGCTATTGGAGATCTCCCCAAAACTGGTGCAATACCATTACTAGATGATAATAGAGCCTTAGGGAGGTCAGCAATATATAAAGAGAACAACAGGGGAGCCAATAGGCAGCCCTGTTTAAGTCCATTATTTGTGGGTATAACCCTGGATAGTCCTCTCTCACCACCCATTAATACTCTGCACCAGGTGTCTGTGTGCAGTGCAATAACTAACTTTAATAAACTAGGGGGCATCTCTAATTTGATTAACTTACTCCACAGCAGAGATCTGTCCACCTTATCAAAGGCCGTAGAGAAGTCAATAAAAGCCCCATATACACCTCCTCTACGAACTGTAACATATTTTTCTACCAGGATTTGAAGAGCAGTAAGGTTGTCTAGGGTACCATGTTGTTTCCTGAAGCCAGTCTGTTCTAACGGAAGTATTGCGGACGCAGATACCCAGTCATTTAAAGAATTCAATAAACATTTAGCAAAAACCTTGCCTATGGCATCTAAGAGGGCTATTTGTCTGTAATTTTGAGGTAAATCTCTAGCCCCCTTTTTGTAGAGAGGAATTAATAAACTCCCTTTACAGGAATGCGGAACGGTGCCATTGGTAAAGCAAAATTTAAAGACTGGATATAAAATTTTCCCCCATAAAGTACTATGTGATTTTAGCACTGAAATCGGAATTTCATCTGGGCCTAATGCACCCGAAGAGCGCAGAGCTTTAATTGCAGCAACAATTTCCAATTCAGAGGGAGGATTGTATGGGAACAAGTCCTCCTGCAGCTTACCGGAATCAAACTTCTCACCATTACTGCTATATAGATGCTGGATAAAGTCAACCCATGTCTGCTCATTAATAGATATCGGTGAGGGTCTGGATCTTACCCCACATCCTTCTACAATTAATGACTAGAAGGTCTTTGCCTGCCCGCTCTTAGTTGACTCACGAAGTTTAATCCAAAGGGCATCTTCTTTCTCCCGTTTTAATCTAGCCTTTATCCTTTTTCTCCTTCTTCTCAAAAGGGATATTCTTTGTCTACGTTCGGGAATAAAGGAAAGGTACTGGGCTCTAACCAATTTATTTCTGTATTTAGATGACGAAGATCAGAGGGGATTTTAGGAATTATCTTTCCTGATGGAGGCTTTTGAACTTTAGATTTTAAGGTATGTAGAAGGGACGCAAAACAAAGTAGCTCTCTACCTTCCCATAAGATTAAGTTCTCTGCTGTGTATTCTAATATATTGGTCAAACTTCTAATAGACCCTGAATTCCAATAGCATTTCCCTTTTTTATTATTAAAGTTCAATAAGTCATCCCCAATATTCCATAGGTCCCTTTGAGGTGATGTTACATTTAATTTTACAAACAAAACATTATGATCACTAAGATCAGTAACAAGTACAGATAAATCCTTCAGAGAACTAAAAAAGGTACTATCAACTATCATATAATCCAGGATCGAACCACCATTCCCTGAATTATGTGTAAGATGAGCAGGACTATCCAAGGGGAGCCTTCCATTGATTATTATACAATCTGCTTCGGCTAAACTCTCCAAGATTAGTTTCCCTCTTTTATTTGTTTTAATGTTCTCTGGGAATATGGCTTTAGGTATCAGGAACGTTTCCTCCTTTACCTTATTCCTGAATAACTCCAAAGCACTATTAGATATTTTACCATTTAGGTCACCTAATAATAAAATATGAGGGGGGAAAGTAGATTCCTGAAGATTTAATATGAAAGAACAAATCGTCTTAATACCAGAATTATAATTTATATCTGGAGGTAAATAGGCATTTATTATTACAAGTGATTTCTGGGGGGCATCCTTAGCAACATTTATTAAGGTTATTGCCTGAAATAATTTGTTCAAATCTAAATAATGGGTATAATTCCAATTGACTTTATTTGACAAAAGACAGGCTAGCCCTCCCTTCGCACGGCCTCTTGTAGAGGGAGTAGCATTACTCTCCAATACATAATAATCTTTTACAACCGGGAAATTCCCTACCAGCCATATTTCCTGCAAACAGATGATGTCTGCTTCTGAAGAATGCAAGAATAGCAACTTTTCGGTACTCTGGATTAATCCAGCAGTGTTCCACGATATTATTTTTAAATTATCGTTAAAAATCTGAATTCATTCTAGGTGTAAAACCAGATTTATCCGATAGAACAGCGGGCAACCAACTCCACTCCAGATCGGCGTCCTTTACCCTGGTTTGTTTTATAGATAGCGGATTATTTACTATCACCTGTCGCTCATTTTTTGATATGCGTATTTTTAACTCTTCGGTCACAGCAGAGAAACCATCTGAAGGACAGGATTTTATACCCTGATAGGTTAACATTTTTTGGGGTCTTTGGCTTTCTATTTTAAACGGAATAAAAGGATCGACATCGATTCCTCTTATTTGAAATTCTTCTGCCCATTGTAGGACGTAATTTGTTACCAATTTGGAATAAAATTTTACCCGTTCTATCTTTCCATTCTCTGAGTTTATTAGTGTTATTACATCTAGATCTGCAGATTGGATCAATTTTAGGCTCTCTATTTCATGGAAACAGTTAACTAATGCAGATCTATTTAAGATAAGATCTGGATCGAAAATAGGTATAAAATCAAGGAAGAAGGTATCCACATTTTCTCTAATCTTAGGCACTGTCTTAGATACATATTCAGTTGCAACTACATCTGAGAAGGGAATAGCCAGAGGGTTAAGAATTAATTGTGGTTTGGGATCTATAATTGGAATTAAATTTTGATCATTCACCAATTTGATCTGCTCATTGAGGTGCTGTTGGTTTATGTGAGATAAAAATTCTTGTTGTATCTCTGTGGGGATCAACTTTGAAGTTCCCGCTGGCTCATGTAACGAATTAGAGTCCAAATCCACAGGATTGGAATTATCCAAAGAAGGCTCTTGTTCACATTCAAAAGTAATTTTCCTTTGCCTTTTTTTATAAAATCTACGGTTTGGTTTTCTTTTTTTGCATCGTTGTTTTTTAGATACTGTTATTTCAGGTTTTTTTCTCCTTTAACGGAGAAACTTTATCCGGGAAAACAGGGAGGTTTAGTGTTTCTTTCTTTGTTTGGGGAATGAAAATGGGGAAGATAGGGGGTAAAGTGTTAGTCAAGTTATCCTCCGTAGGTGATAAGGCCTCGATCTCCTGGCTAATAAGAGCTACACAATTACAGTTAATTGGATTCTCATTCCTATATACGGAAGATTCAGAAGGAACTGCAGTATGAGTGTTAGCTTTAACCAGGGGATCAGACGGTAAAGATACCTCAAGGGCTGTTTTTACATTTACTTCCTTATTTCCTTCCTTACTTGGATTTTTGGATGGAGTAATTATTTTTGGATGGTTGACACCTTCCAATCCTGTGTTATGACTCAACAGTGCCTTTAAAATCAGGGTTACTGTATCAAATACGTTATCTGACCCATTAACTAATTTTTCCAAAAGCTGTAAAATAGATGAGATTAGCCGCTCTAAAGAGGATAAGGAGTTAGATATTACATTATCTTCTCGTATATAAGAGTTTAGGGGGTCTTTATTTTGAATATGAGTGGGGCTGGGAAAAAAATTCATTTCAGGGGTGGAAAACTCAGAGTTTTTTGAGGGGGTACTGCTAAAGAGATGTAACCTAGGAGTAGCTACAATATCTTGTGAAATAATGGAGTTCTGTGCTTTAATTAATCCTTTCTGGGACTCAACATTTATATCGGGATGGGTGAAGTCCTCTGGGGGAATATGCAGAGAGGAAGAAGTACCAGGATGGATTTTTTGATCTGCTTTTGAAGGAGGGGGAAGATTATATACTACAGCCACAACAGGAAAAACAGAGGTGTTACCTAAATCTGCAACGTTTACAGCTTTATCTTCGGTTTCGGGAAGATGGGCGGGGTCTCCCTCTTGGTTCTTATAAAATATATCTTCTAAAGGGGGCAGGGCAATGATACCTGATAAGGTACTATCATTTTTAGTAACAGAGGGGTCTCTCACCTGTTCTTTACTGTAGATAATAATATTTTCAGTGAGGGCCCCCTCCCGGTCTACTTTATCTTTACCCTTATCCCATAAAGAGTATAGTTGACATTTACTTTTTAATTGTAAAGCTGACCCATCTCTGTTTCACAAGGGGTTAGATTTAGTTTTGGAACAGGCTCTACCAACTAAAATTTCTTAGTAGCCATCTTGTCTAGAGGGACAATATACAATACCACCTTAAAAGTAATAAGTTAGAAAACAAAAAAGTAAGAAGGAAACACAATATATTCCGCTAATTAGCAGTAAACATTAAACACTCTATCAGTCCTGAAACAAACAGACTAAAGGGAAGTGGCCCAGCCCAGCCTCAATCGGTCTCTGTCGGTCACAGTCGGTCCCGCCCTTGTCCCGGGCTTCTCCCGGCGCCCTCCCGCGTGCTACCGCGCAGCGGTGATGATGTTCTACTTTTGTATAGCGGGGAGGATTAGGGGGGTGTGGCCAACAGGGAGAGCGGCACCAGGTGTTTGTGGTGAGGTCAGCAGCAGAGACTCTTGGATCCTGTAGTCCTGCTGCTGCCGTGCTCGCAGCCCTGCTGTGCAGAAGTCCTCACTAGGATTCAGCGAGACCTGCTCCCCTCACAGTGCACACCAAAGCAAAAACAAAGCGCCGCGGGACCCGCGAAGCGGGTCCGGCTAGGAGTAGTGCTCTGTCGTGAATATAGCGCTTAGGAAGAAAGGCAAAAGCGAGCTCCACTGGCGTCAAGAGTCCAATCCAGCACAACTCTCTCGTATGAAAAGATAATCCAGCGAAGGTAAGCGACCAAAGTTCTTTTAGCGTTTGAAGGGGGGGCGTGGCCAACAGGGAGAGCGGCACCAGGTGTTTGTGGTGAGGTCAGCAGCAGAGACTCTTGGATCCTGTAGTCCTGCTGCTGCCGCGCTCGCAGCCCTGCTGTGCAGAAGTCCTCACTAGGATTCAGCGCGACCTGCTCCCCTCACAGTGCACACCAAAGCAAAAACAAAGCGCCGCGGGACCCGCGAAGCGGGTCCGGCTAGGAGTAGCGCTCTGTCGTGAATATAGCGCTTAGGAAGAAAGGCAAAAGCGAGCTCCACTGGCGTCAAGAGTCCAATCCAGCACAACTCTCTCGTATGATGGTTATTTGTTTTGTTTACATCGACATCTCTAGCACAAAGGAGTCAATCTTGGGTTCCAGAGTTTGTTTTAGCCCTTGGATGCCTGCCATGATTTCATTGAAGTTCGGCTCAGGAATTGTCACAGTTGGGTCCGTTGCTGGGTCTGTGGATTAGTTCTTAGATTCTCACAAGGACGCTGTGGGGACTACCTTAATAAGAGCAAATCTGGAGGTGGTTCTGCTCCTCCGCAACAGAGCACAATGCACCACTGCCCAGCAGTATGTCCCTCTGTCTCTGTCTCTCTGTCTCTCTCTCTCTCTCTCTCTCTCTCGCTCTTCATTGCGACTCATATGCTCACCCAAAAGCAAGGTGCTGCAGCAGATAGAGGTGGCCCTCGCCACCTCCCAATCGCCTCACTCACCCAAGGGCCCCACTTGTGGTCAAGGTCATCACAACTCTTCAGGCTCCCAGCAGAGATTGAAGAACCTCATCCCTCCCCTGCCCAGCAAAGTGTCTCTTTAACTCTCTCTATTCTCATTGAGGCATGCAGAAGGCAGCGTGTGCTCACCCAAATGCACTGTGCTGCGGAGAACAGAGGTGGTCTCTAGAGGTTCATGTCACCCTCCAAGCGCCACACCCATCCAAGGACCACCACCCATCCTCCAGATCATCACTACTCTTTATACTTTCTGTACATGAGTGGGGGTTCAAAACATTCTATCCAATCCTGCAGGAGCCAGCGGCCCTTGTGGGGGTCTCACCTGAAAATGGACTCCAGGTATGAACAACACCTTCTGCTGCCTCATACTCGGCTCCGAGGCACCAACAGTCTCCGATCCCCTAAATGGTCTCCACACACCCCCATGCAACAGGCTCTATTAAGGTGCTGTTGAGAAGACCGCTTTCATTCTGGGGACATCTTAGCCCAGTTACTACCCCATCACACCGCTAGCGGCTGGTTTCCTCTTTCACTGCTGCAGCTCTCATCTCTCGGACAGTTCACGAGTCTTAAAATGGCTACCACAGCCTCCTGGAGCACAGCCCCAACCAAGGCGCCACAAGCAGAGCTGCTTTTGTTTTGGGGTCACTTGAGCTCAGCCGCCCCCATATCAGGTCTCTAGAGGCTGGTTGACACTTCTGACACTCTTGTGTCTCATTTATTCATTTATCACATTTGCTCAGCATTCGTCAGGACCTACCAAAAAGTCCTCCGGTGGTGTGCGCGCGCTAAAGTGTACCCTCCCATGAGGCTCTAAGTGTAAAAGATATCTTATGTGATAATTCACCGGACAGTCTCCGTAGTTATCCGCTGCTATTTGCAGGAATAAACCAAAAAACTTAGCAAGAGACACGAACACGCCCCTTCGGTGAGGACAGCGTGGGTTCCTTTCACGCGGTGTCTATTTCAGCACTCGCGGCTCCCCGCGGTATACCTGCTCTCTCGGCTGCTGTCTCTATAAGATATTTTTTACACTTAGAGCCTCACGGGAGGGTACGCCTTAGCGCGCGCACACCACCGGAGGACTTTTTGGTAGGTCCTGACGAATGCTGAGCAAATTGCAACCAACGCAGCAGAAACATGTTGACCAATTTTTTATATTCAACAGGACTCCGGTTCCTTAACTCAGAACCTTGCGTAGTCCGTTCACATTGTTTTTAATCCAATGCAGGTTGGCCATTATTAAAGATTTGTGTAAAGGCAACAACCTCTGCATTTTTTAACACACTTGTACACTCATTTATAGTCACATTCTAATTTGGGCACTGTTACACTCACCACATCCCGCTCCGCTGTAATCAGGCGTTGTAGCACGCTGGGGGGACATTCGGTCACCCCAGCGGGGACCCAATGATGAAGCATGTCACTAACTAGTGGTGAGTGAGGGTCCTTCAAAGAGAAAGGATTTTTCCCTTCCCCTTACGATAGCCTTGGGTGATCACTGCACCCGGCAGGTGTCGTCCTAAGAGGGGAGCTTGTTGGGTATTCACAGGGAGATAGATAGACATTACTCTGTACATGCACTTGTGGGAGTATTGACCACATTTACAGTACAGAGCGAATAAACAGACTTCACAATTTAATTTTGGTAGCACCATTCGTATTTCCACTTAGTCACTCCTTTGTTGTTATTCATGAATTGGATTGGGGTACAGGAGTGTCAACTCATGCCCTTTCTCTCTTGTTGGTATTAACTGATCTTTTAATCTAGTCACATCCTCCACCACTCCAACTCTAGGAACACTTGCCTGTTCCACCACAACAAGGCTGCCTTTTGCAGACTCCTGAAACTTAGCAAAAGTCATCTTTGACTCAGGACAACAATCCTTGAAAACAACAAAAGCATTACAGGTTGCCAAGTGGAAAAGTTGGATATCTAACTTCTTATACCAAATGTAAGCCTTACAAAGAGCAGTGTAAGGATCTAACCTTTGATCTACTCTATCAACACCACCCATGTGCCTATTATAGTCTAAAATGTACAGAGGTTTGCGCGTTTTAGCAACCTGACCCCAAATAGTCACAGGTGAAGTGCTTTCACCATTCATGGTAGTCAGCATGAAGAAATATGTCCTGTTTGAAAACATCACATCTAGAAGTTCCTCGCACTGCACTGTCCTAGCATTAGCGTTTGACAAACACATTCTTTTGGGAAACCTTTAGCGTTTGAGCGGATTTTACCACAAGCAACAGTGTCCACTTTGGCCAATTCCCTGAACAACTGCACACCAGTGTGGAAGTTATCTACATATAAATGGTGACTTTTTTTCCCACACAATTTTCTCAGTCACTCCAAATGTGGACGGATATCCAGGGGGGTTAATCCGGGAATCCTTACCGGTTTACACCCTGAAATTAGAGACATATCCAGTCCTGCTGTCACACTGCATATACATCTTAATTCCATAGCGTGCCCTACTAGGAATGCATTGCCTAAAAACCAAGCAGCCCTTGAAAAAGACCAAAGACTCATCCACTGCTATTTCTTTCCCTGGAGCATAGCTCTCGGAAAATCGATCTACAAAGTGATCAATTACAGGCCGAATCTTAAAGGGTCGGTCACATTCAGGGTGATCTTATGGCACCGCAACACCATTATCGACAAAATGCAGCATCTGAGCAGAAGCAACTACCTATCACGACTCATGACTGCCGGAAATATAACCGTTGCCATCAAGGGACTAGTAGACCAATGGGAAGACATTGATGGCTTCCTTAGCAAGCCCATCAAAAAATTTAACCCCAAGAACTTCTTCAACTCAAGATTTGTAGGAGTCCAGAGGGTAGCTCTAGAGTGGGGCCTAAGGCTGACACTGTTTTCTCCCACATTCTGTTCAGCATACAAATTAGTCTGCTTAACAATCTCTACCAAAAATAAATCGTCCATAAACAACTGAAAAAAATGTATCATCAAAAAGTTTTCAGTATTCATTCTACACCCTGGAACACCAGCAAAGTCTGGCAAAGCTGGCTGTACCATGCCAGGGGCAACCCAGAGGTCAGCCCCTCCAACGGGAAGCCTCGCAGCCCCAGGCTGCAGCCCAGAAGCCTCTTCTGCACTATCGGTACATCAATGTCCTCCTCTAAAACAGGCACTTCATCCGCACTAAGAGTAGCTTAATCCACACTTAGAGAAGCTTCATCATCTGATGATTCCTCGTGGACAGGAAACTCACTGCCTGAATCTTTCACTCCCTCCTCTGCCTCAGAGGTAGAGTCAGTCTCTGAACCATGGTCAGAGGAAGACTAAAAAAGCAAACCAACAACCTGCTGAGCAGTAATCCTGCAGCTGGCCATAATCCTTACTAAGAACGGAGACTGCACAAACAACTCAACAACAACCTACACTGTGCAAAATAAGTAATAAACAAAGTGTGGCTTTAGCAGAAAAATCTATATACTCAAAAACAATATGACTCTCTTGCCAAAGATAGCTACACTCACCAGCATCTACTCCGCCGAGACACAGCAAAAAGCAACAATATCCTACTAGACAGAAAAAACAAAGTCAATTACTCATAAGACACCAAAGTACACATCAAGCACTAATGCAAAAAGATTTTAACACTCAAAAAACAGAAGCCAAACATACTGCTATTATTACACCATTTGCAAAAAACAAATTCATCGAGGGAAATTAACCTCCTATAGATTAAATAGTTAAAAAAAATATCTTACTAAACACATGCAACTACACAAACTGCAGAACCACAAGTAACGTAACCGCAACCTGGAACAGTCACCTGGAACAGTCTAAAGGGCAAAAGACTTGAACTAGAATAAAACGGAGAAATACAAAATTACAATTACATTTCACAAAAAATAAAACAATTAAAATTATAACACACATACGGCCACATGCATCAAAGCCCGTTTTTGCGATTCCTTATTTGCGATTTTTAGGGAATCGCAAATAAGGAATCGCAAATCGGGATGCATGATTATGAGAATTCCAATTTGCGATTTTGCAATTCCCATTGATTCCTATGGGCCAAAAGACCCATAGGAATCAATGGGAATTGCGAATTCGCAAATTGGAATTTGCAAAATGTTAATGCATTCCATGGGTGCAGGGGGGGTCCAAAGGACCCCCCCTGCACCCCTGAAATGTATTTCAAAATGGATGTTTCACACACACATGTCCTAAGGACATGTGTGTCTGTAACATGACAGTGTTTCAAATGCTAATTTGAGCATTTTAAACCTTTTTCGCAAATTACCACGAGGTTCACCCTCGTGGTAATTTGCCCCCCCTAATTCCGAAATCGCAATTTTAAAAACAATCATGCATTGCTTTTAAGGAATCGCAAATTTGCGATTCCTTAGAAGCAATCACATTTTTGGAAATCGCTAAAAATAGCGATTTTTCCAAAAATGATTGATGCATACTACAAAGGTATTTAGGAATCGCAAACGGACGATTTTACCGAATCGCACCGTTTGCGATTCCTAAATACCTTGATGCATGTGGCCGATAGTCACTACCCAAATGGTCAATCTGCCAGATGGGCCTTCAAATAGGGTTGAGAAAAATGGGGATTAGGTGGGGTTTTCTGCCAGGCCAATCTGTCCCTCAGGTTGGACTGAAAACAGCGACAGAAATGTATCCCCCTTGCAAAAATAAACGGATCCCTGGTGCCTAGTAGGGTTTCTGCCTTCCCCCTCCCACCTAGGGCAGAAAGGCCACATAAACAGGCAGATCTGTCCCCAGGGGGGTAGAATATACATAAACATATTTTAACCCCTTGAAACCGACCCTTGGCCAAGGAGTCAATTTGATTACATATAAAAGAAAATCCCTGTTGTCTAGTGGGGTTTTCTGCCCCCTCCCACCCCTGGGGGCAGAAAAGTTTAAAAAAAAGGCCGACTGCCCCCAAGGGGGACAGGGAGGAAAAAACATGCAGAAATTATGACCCCCTTTGTAAGCAACCCTTACCCAAGGAGTTGTTTCGATTTAAAATAAATATTATCCCTGGTGCCTAGTGGGATTTTCTGCCCAAAAAAATGGGCCAATCTGCCCCCAGGGGGAGGCAGAAAAAACATGGCATAAATTTGAGCCTCTTTCCAAGCGACCCTTGCCCAAGGGGTCGCTTCAATTTAAAAAATAAATACGCTGGTGCCTAGTGAGGGTTTCTTCCATCCCGGGGGCAGAAAGGCCAACAAACAGGCCAATCTGCTCCAGAGGGCAAAAAAACATGCAGACATTTTATGCTCCTTTGTAAGTGACCCTTGCCCAAGGGGTCACTTCAATTTAAATGATTAAATCCTTGGTGGCTAATGGGCTTTTCTGCCACAGAAAGGCCAAAAAAAGGGTCGGGCAGAAAAAACATCCATAAATGTGCTCCCCTTTGGATGCGACCCTTGTCGAAGGGGTCGCTTCCTTTTAAATAAAATTAATCTCTTGTGCCTAGTGGAGGCACTTCTGCTGCACTATTGCAACACTGTGCGCGATCATGAAGAAGAAATGCCCTGCAAAGAGACATCAGGGGAGAGGAAAGACTCTTTCCTCTACCTCGATGCCTTGATGCATAGAGCAAACGCCCCCAGGAACAAGGACACATACCTTGTTCGGTTGGCTTCCAGAGCGTCTGGGACTTCCTGATGATGTCATTGTGTGCTCTGCATGCAGACGTCATGAGATTCCCATGGGATGGGTCGTGGTTGGCAGCGGAAACTCTTCCGCTGCCATCCCTGTTAATCGGGGCTAGATGGGCTGGCCATTGGGGGAGCACCAGCGCTTTCCCCATGGGTGGGTGCCATGACGGCACCGCTCTATTATGAGCATAGATAGGATACACTAACATTTTTGTATTAAAAGGCATCTCCATATCATGTACTAGAGGGTAACCATGTCTTTGTTGCACACTGCATTTTACCAAAAACCAAAATGTGTGCATCTAGCTTGAGCAATGCCGTCCGTATTAAGCAGGATTTCTGAAATATTATCTTCAAGGAAAAATTTAATATTAAATAATTTGAAATTAATAAAATTCACATTTGAATGAAGGAATTTAATATGAAATCAACCACTGACAATTGAACATTGATAAGCATCACTAACCACAAGAAATTAAATAAAAAAGTCCTCCATTTGGCAGCAAGCAGTGCACTACAGGGATATTACCCCTTGGTGGAGCACATTTCTTATATATTGTTACACGCTTCTGATCAGAAAGCACAACCTTGATGCACCCCAAACATTCGACAATCATATTACCACAGTTATATATTTTGTATACAGATCATAACTAGACAAGGAGTGATTGAACCAACCTCTTTTATCCATTTTCTTTATCTGATCTAGGCATATAGCACCCAGCGGAAACTATGTGTTACGACAACATCTCTAACCTAACAGATAAAAAGAGTGAATACATTCACATACTTTGATAATGAAGCACAAAGAATGTACTCTCTAATCAACAAAGTGCAAACTACTATCTTCGACACGGGCTCGATTCAGAGCAACATTAAACAATTATTGTATTTAACAAAAAGAGAGATGTCAACGGTTACACCATCAAGTGCAACTTATATGGAGAGGACTCAGAATCTCATTAAAACCATCATTATGCTAAAACAACTCTAAATTTATAGATAGGTCGCATGAAATTATGAAAAAATGCTTACTGGATTTAGTCCTTCTTATTGTAGAAGAACTCTCAAGACTATTGGAAGAACTCACCAGCAAAATCAATCAACTTAAAAGTGAACTTTCATCAAAAATAAACGCCGAGGATTGGTCAAAGACTTTAGTTGATATCTACAACCAACTGACCAGACATACTCAAGAAATAAATGAGCATAAAGTTAGGAAAATCAAGCTAGATACTATTGACTATAAATTGGGTGAAGTGTATAAAGGGGTGAAGTGTATGCTCAAAGAAGACAAAACAGGCCACCCAACAAATCTTCGGAAACAGAAACATCATCCGCAGGCAGCAATTCAAACACTTGTAATAAGAAAGTGGGAGAACGCTATCAATCCAATCAACCGGGTCAATCTAATAGTCAACAGGTCAATTTGGTGCCAATGCAACCAACACAAACAACATCTGGAGATCCTTTTTTAGGGACAGGCCCTCTAGAAAATGACGAACCAGGAGGGAAAATGGTGGCAATAAACTCATATCCATTAAAGTCCAAGAGAATAAAAAGGAGTCACAAATCATAAATGATAAGAACCTTGTAATCAACATATCCTCTTATTATTTGAGTCAAATAGAAATCAACACACTACAAAAGGGGACATATTTTGTCCCCACATACCATTCAAAAGTCCTAGAAGCAGAAGTGAGTTTTTTCAAATTCATGAGAAATCTTCAGTTGAGGAATTTCTTTGCAAACGATGTGGGCAACCAACTGTCAAAAGAGGAAGGAACTCTAATGGGTCTAATACTGAAAAGTTCCCACATAGCCTTGCTGCCGTATAATACTTGATTCCTTCAATACTATCATCAAAAAAGGGATTTTAGGACTTGTTTAAAACAAAGAAAACTCATCAAACAAATTTGACAACAAAGAAAAGAGCTATAATACGGGAGGCAACTTTTACATCGCGGTCATAACACTGCGATGCCATTACTATGCAGTTGTTACAACAACTGCGCTGTTACCATGCAAAGCCATTACTATGTAAGTCATTACATCGATTTGCAGTAGATAGGGTGCTAACATTACAAATAGTATAGTTTACTATTCCAACACCCTCCATACTGTTATGTAGGCTGGAGCTGGAATAGTAAATTATACATTTCTAATGTCAGTGCGCCATCTACTGCAAGTCGATGTAATGGCTTGCGTAGTAATGGCTTTACGTGGTAACAACGCAGTTGTTGTAACAACTGCATTGTAATTGCCTGTGATGTAATGACTCGCATTGTAATGAGTCATATTCCTATAATTCATGGATTGGCCATAAATCCACACATCTCCTGTATAATGGATTTCTCTTTTTGCAACTAGAAGGTGAATGAACATGTTTACATGAAATTGGACACTAACCCCACAGGAGAATTCATGAATGTCTTGAAAATGATCATAGACATGGCTGTTACAAAGGGAACCATAACAGAATTGGACAAGCATTACTTGACACAAGAATATCCAAAAAGTCCAAACAGTTACATGTTACCCAAAATGTATAAGGACACAGTGAAACCCCCCTTCAGACAAATTGTATCTATTAGAGGTTAGATCCATGAACCAATAGGCAAATATTTAGATCACCATCTACAACCACTGGTGCATCAAATGACAACCTACATCAGAGACATCACCGAGTTCCTACAAAAAATCTTGGAATTGGAAATAAATTCGGATCAGACCATCCACATGAATCCCATTGATGCCAAACTACACGTCGATTCCCCGAGACTTATGTTTTGAAGCAGTTAAACATTTTTTTATCAAATCTAGCATGAATGAAGATCTAGATGTATTCTTATTAGAACTCTTAGACTTTACACTTTACCATAGTTACTTCTGTTGGAACTAGGATATCTTCTTACAACTCACCGAAACTTCCATGGGCAATTGTGCAGCTATGAGCTACACAAATCACTTCATGCTTAATTTCAAATTGGATCACATTCTGTCTAATGACCTATGGAAAAGCAAACTCTTCACCTTTCTAAGACACATCAACGATATCTTCATTTTCTGGAATGGTACCAGAAACAAACAAATCTCAGCTATTGAAGAAATGAATAACATCATGGATAGCATTGGTTATACTTACAAGATTAGCACTAAACACATCAGCTTCTTGGACATATCTGTTTCTATTGAAAATCAGAGATTGGAGACCAGCATACACAAGAAGGAAACTGACCAAAACAACTTGTTACATTTCAATAGCTTGCACCAGAGTTTATCTTTCTGAAGTATTAAATAGAGTGGCAACCAGATCATTTAACCTGATTGATTTAGCTAACTATTAATTACATAGAAAGCAGCATCTAAATCATATAGAGCTGTTATGGTATTAAAGTTTTCTATCAAAAGTGCAGGACATAAGAAAATTGTTCATAAATATTGGCCAATGTTATAGATGGAGCCCGATTTCAAAGCAATATTTAATGAACTTCCAATGTTTGCATGCAAACGCAGTAAGAACATCAAGGAGCTATTAAAAGAAGATACAAATATACACAACAACTAGCTGTGATTTGAAAAATGTATTACATCTTCTAAAGTGCCCATGTTGTTTGGTCTACTTGGGCAAAACAGAACACAAGATCAAAGTCAGACTGAATGAACACAAAAGTTATATACAAGCTAAGAACACCAAATCAGTGTTAGTCAAACACTTTATGGAACAGAATCATAGCATTTGTCAATTACGCTATATGTCACTAGAGAATGTGGATCTCAGAGATGGTGGAGACAACAGGAAATTCCTTTTACAACGTGAGACTTATTGGATCAAAACACTGTGTATCTTGTTGCCATATGGATTGGACGATTGCATCGAATACAGTTGTTTCCTTTAAATATACAGGCTTTTGATAGCTGGTGTTTATGATGTGTACACGCTTTTGCAATAATGAGTACATGCTCTTGCTCAATGCTCACAGATCAGCTCCACTGCCATGCAAGTACCCCTTTAAAATATATTTTTTTCATACTGGCAAGCTTAATAACTGTCTAATTTGCTCCCAAATTTCTCCAATGTTTAGATGGATTTGGAGTTGGCTTTCCACCAGAGAGGCCACTGATATACTGTAACACAGCCTTTTAAAGTCCCTCTTATGGTCAGGTATTCAATGTATTAGTGAATGCAAATATACTGGGCTGTTCCTAAGTAAAAGGAAAGAAGAAATGTTCATGTAGCTTAGGCGTGTAGGATGGTATAGGGTCAAGAAAACTCCTACATGGGGGCATCCATTATGTTGGATGTAATGCCCTCACACACCCTTTCAGGTGTCATGCTTCATCATCTGGGCTTGCTCTTCGTTGGGTCGGCGGTGCAATACCCAACGGGCAACACCTCAAAGAGGGGCACTTTGGCGGAGATCTTTTATCCAACTGCCGTATAGATGAAGTGTGGGTGTGGGGCCAGTATTGCGTAGACGTGTGGGTGTGATTTAAAATAAAGCTGAGGGTACCGGGAATCAACTTTATTCTGGTGGTCCCCTGCTCTAGTTAAAAAGAAAACTATCCGGTATTGTCTGGAATGTTATGCTTCCAGATTGTGAGTAGCGGTATAGTATGTGCTGTGTTCAGTGGACATGTTTCTCGCTCTAAAGCAATTAGCTAGCGATTCTTCAGAACCTAACAGTAGATAGTGTGTCTAAAGTATTACCTGTCTACGGTAATGTAATACTGTCTTAATTTAAGACAATTATTCAGTTATGTGTTGCTCACAGAGAAAAGGGTGTCTCCTGCGTCATAACTCTGTGGGACTGCTTCTACCTGGAAGTAGGAAAATAAGGGGGAGCAAATCACAACAGGTACATATACACAACCATAGCGTGAAGAACGTACATTCCTAGTGCCATGCTGGTTCCAGTGTTGCTAGCATGTGGGCTATAATTAAAAAGTGTAAAGGACAATGGTGGTGAGATGCACACCGATGTTTACTCCATTTCAATTTTTGCTTCCTGAGTCTTCACCAATTCAACTTTTGTCAGCGTGCAAGCTTGCTCCGCGCTCCGCCCAATTGCGCTGCAATTATTAGTACGAACAGGAAGGAACCAGTCTGACTCCATTTCAAGCTGCACAGCTATTTCCAGCCAATGAATCCAACAAATCAAATTCGTATTGAACTTTTCATTTCATCCACTTTTACTCTATTAGTTTAATCCTTTTTATCCATAGTTTTCCTTCAATTTATTTTACTCATTCTTTTATGCACTCTTGTTTTTCACACAAACACAGGAGAGTCAACGTGTTTCCACAAGTCACGATTTATTTAAAACACCCAATGCATTTCGGGACAACCCTTCGTCAGGGGTATCTATCTATAAGCACTATTGGAGGCTTATTTCTTCTTGAGGCGTAACTGTGGGGGCAATGAAGGGTGAATTATAGTGGGTGTTTATAATAATGATAGAAATCATAGAAAATGAGTTATGGAGAACGTAGCAGTGTTTCATTGTTTCATTAATTCAACCTGAGAAAGTCATTTTTCGTATTTAGTCAGTGTATTGTATTTTTAACCTCGTATTTACTTATGGTCATTATTAATTTTTTTATAGATACCCCTGACGAAGGGTTGTCCCGAAATGCATTGGGTGTTTTAAATAAATCGTGACTTGTGGAAACACGTTGACTCTCCTGTGTTTGTGTGAAAAACGAAAGTGCATAAAAGAATGAGTAAAATAAATTGAAGGAAAACTATGGATAAAAAGGATTAAACTAATAGAGTAAAAGTGGATGAAATTAAAAGTTCAATACGAATTTGATTTATTGGATTCATTGGCTGGTAATAGCTGTGCAGCTTGACATGGAGTCAGACTGGTTTCTTCCTGTTCGTTCTATAATTAAAAAGAACATGTGTTCGTGCAATTCCTTAGTGAGCTATGTGGTGGGCATGCTCATGTGGTTGACTAGGCCTATTAAAATTACATGTTAAAATCACAGTAGGTCTAAAATTAGGCAGAGTCACATCAGTCGTGTGAATTGGTTAAGCTGATAACTCACCTAATTGGTTTCTTGTACAGTCTCCAACAGTATCCGGCGGGATAATAAACGTGTTGAACCGGTCACAATCTAGCGGGTTATAGGAGAGCCATTAATTAAATACTAATCACAGGTGAGTAATGCATGTGTATCACCGTGTTGAATGTTAGCAGGTACTGCTGTCTGCTATCAAAGAGGCCCCTCGCTGTGCTGGCTATATATGGTTCCACTTGTCAGCATAAGGCCCAGGTGCAGTTTACACAGTATCAAACACCGGGTTGTGCCCTGCCCTTATGCTCGTGTCAATTTTCAAAAAACGGGGCTTCTACATGCCCCTGCTGCTATCGATACATTCACAATGTGGCCAGTTCTTGTGTGCCTATCACAATATCGGTTTACTGCTGTAGCAGAGTAGGTAGTGCTTCGCTAAAAGGCTGCATATCCTAAAGGACATTTAGAATTAAAAAAGGACTCAAGCAGTCGTATTGTTGCCACGAGGTGACCAATAGTGGGTACTAGTGTATGTTACCCAAGGGGCCCCATGTTGCGATTACTCTACCCAGTCTCGGCTGTTAACAGTTGACCCTCGTGTCAATTTCACAGTATAAAACAAACAAAGGGCAGAGCCCCGCCATTCCGGTCTCGTTTTTAACTTGTGCTCGGGTCAATATCCAGAGCAAACAGGTTACCACCTGCCCTAGTTGCTATGTGTTCTATCTATAGATGCCCCTCTCTTGTGCAATCAAGGCTATGTTTACAGGCTTATTGTATCAGTATGAGGTAGCGCTAGTCCCGTATACTGAACATTCTTATTGGTATTTAAAAAGGACTTACACAGTGAGGGCGGTGCCCCATCTATCAACTCTGGTGACTGCTGTGCTAACGGAGCTAACTAGCATTCAAATACCGCTGAGGACCACATTTAAAGTTGGACAATGGGGAGTGTGCAGAGTGCTCTCCCGTTGCCAATCCGTCAAGGATGCTGTAACTTACTTGTGGGCTCATGCGTTGTGCCGTCTCTTACCTACCCATCTCCGCCGGAACCGGGTGGTAATCCACGGTCCGGTGGCTCGATCCTTTGTGCTCTCATCCCCGTTCACGTGACGGTATGACCTAGCAAAATGAGGAGTCTCCTGATTCTATTGGGAAACATAGCAGCCATCTTAAAGGGGAGTGACTGCTCTCTTTACTCTATCCTTATGCGAGGTGTATATCACACTCTTCAGAGTACTGTGGCTCATTTAAGTTTGGCGTAATGTATTATGGCAGCATGACAACGGCTATCTGTGGCTAGTCTTAATAGTTGATGCGATCTAAGTGTGTAAAGATAAACACGTATCGCTGTTGGTGTAAATTATTATTACCTAGACAAGGTTGCTCTCGTGTCATGGGGTGGTCAGCAGTGACTCAGGGGGTTCTTGTAAGGGCTTCTATTATTCACCAAAGGTCCTAGGTGGGAGAACAGAGTTGGTTGTAAATCATGTGACTAACAATGTGAGCAGGGCGGCCATCTTAGACTGGTGTTCTTTGGCAGTATGTAGTGTAGGCAGTGCCTCCTGGAGGGTCGGAGGTCATGGGATTCAGCGTGTAGAGCTGTTCATGCTCAAAGGGTATTGTGTAACAATATATATGTCTGAAAGATTGACTGGATTTATTGTGCAATCCATGGTATCTCTTCGTTGAGGCCTCTGCTGTCAGAGGAAAGCCTATGTATCCAGCGTTGTTCTTTGAAGAACAAGTTCTGTTTTGACATTCTAGGACAGGCTTCTAAAACCAGACAATGTCATCAGTCAGGTGTGTGGTTTAACTCAAGATAGTACCTACACATCTTTGTGTTGCTTTTTTTACAACGAATGTTGCTCCTATGTTCGGAAATGCGTGTCTTCACCAGTCGGGTTGTCATCCCGATGTAGTACAACCTGCATGGACATGTCAGGAGGTAAATGCAGTTAATGCTGTTGCAGTTCGTGTGCCCCCTCATTTTCCATGTGAATGTTCTGGATAAAGTGATAGTCTTGTGTGTTTTGGTGAAAGGGCACGCGCTGCAGTTACCAGTTAAAATCAGGAGACGCCTCATTTTGCTATGTCATCCCGTCACGTGACCGGAGATGAGAGCACAAAGGATCGAGCCGCTGGACCGTGGATTACCACCCGGTTCTGACAGAGATGAGTGGGCGAGAGACGGCACAACGCATGAGCCCACAAGTAAGTTACAGCATCCTTGACCGACTGGCAATGGGAGAGCACTCTGCACGCTCCCCGTTGTCCAACTTTAAACGCTGTCCTCAGCGGTACTTGAATGCAAGTTAGCTCCTTTAGCACAGCAGTCACCAGAGTTGATAGATGGGACACCACCCTCACTGTGTAAGTCCTTTTTAAATACCAATAGGAATGTTCAGTATACGGGACTAGCGCTACCTCATACTGATACAATAAGCCTGTATACATAGCCTTGATTGCACTAGAGAGGGGCATCTAGAACCCATAGCACCTAGGGCGGGTGGTAACCCGGTTGCTCTGGATATTGACCCGAGCACAATTTTCTAAACATCTCCAGTCATAAAACTATCCTTTGATAGCGTAACCAAGGTTATGGAGTGTTCTCAGTTGTGCTTAGCATAGTGCTAGTAAGTGTTTCCATGGTATTTGTAGTGAAGGCATTCAAGAATTTGCAATGAATTATATTATTGATATTCCTGGCATACAAAGTCCCATTCTAATCTATGCCCTACCCATACCTGGCATAATAACGACCCATCCTTGATGTGTTCATGGCATGGTTGACAACATTCCTACTATCCTTGGCATAATATTGCTATGCGTTGTGCATCTAGGGTGTTTTCTGGCATCATTGTGACTATGTGTTGCACAATTGGGGTGCATGTCATAATGACACTGATCTGTGGTCATTGTTCACACAATGATGGCTACATGCAGCTTAATGGTGGTACAAATCGCTACCATATAATGTGTGACAACAGTGCATGCCAATGCTTGTAAAAAAATACAAATTGCTGTCTGGGATCAAACATACACCAACCATTAAATTTAAATCTGGTATTTTGGGCCAAACATGTTTTTTCATGAAAAAACACAGCGGTCTTCCGTTGTCCCTGAAATTATAACAATGTTGAGTTCCTAGCTCACACTGAGGGGTTCAAAGGTGTGGTCTTAGTCCTATAATAATTGTGAGTCTCTGGAGGAATTAGCAGAGTGTACTCTAAAGTCAGATTCGTGAGCTCCTCTACAAAGTTCTAGGTGAGGTGTCATTTCAGAATGTCATGAACTACCTAATTTTTTGGGGACGAATAAATAAAGGCCCAGATGTGATAATTACCTGAGCTATCTCTCAAGAAAACTCCCTTTTGAAGTTGGCTAATCGGTTAAATGTTTTGTTCTGGAAGTGACCGATTTCAAGATAAATTTAGTAATCTAGATTGTTTGACCTTTATGGAGTAATTTATGCATTCTTTGATTTCAGTTGACATGGGTCACAGGTAGTACATACATAAATAGATATGTAACTTGTGACATCCCCACAGAACCTTCTAGAACAGGGAAGGCAAAGGGGGTCTGTGTACCTTTATTTCGACATTATAACCTGGTAAAGTGGATTTCAAACATCTTAGTTCACCAGTCTACCAGATAATTGGCTTATTGATCGCAAGGAGATTTTTAGTTGTTTTGTTTATTATTATTACTACAATTTCTTTATGATAATCTCTTTAATCAAGAAATGACTTTTGTATTATATAATGATGTAGGGACAAAAGAGGATACATTATATCCAAACACACACAAAGCTGAGGCCTGTAACTTCCATGGAAAGGCCAAGTTAGAAGCTGTTTTAGGACCCAGGCCTCTGTGAGAAATAGTTCAAAAATACCATGCCACAAAAGACAATGTGTTTAGCTGAATTAATCAGGTCACACAGTTCATTGAAATATCAGGAAGAAGCCTGCAAGGTCAGAAAATAGCTTGCGTTTGGCAAATTGAGCTTCTGTATGAAGCGTAGATCATATCTTCCTTCAGACTAAGGACACCAGTAGCGTTTAGGTGTAAAAGCTGCAAAAATAGTTCACCACAAGTTCCATTTGCTACAGAGACGGGCCAAAATGCACCAATCACTTTAGAGCCTGTTTCCTCAGAAGCGCTGCGGTTTCTTACAACTTTAAGCTTGAACACATACATAGGAAGAAATGCCAAGTGCACATCCTGCCTTAGTACATACTGATGTACATACGTATGCTTCTGACAAGATCACACCTACAAGACAGATAATTGGTAACTAGCTTTTGCAGAAACCACAGCTTCACACCTAACCGGCTAGATGGCTTGATGGAAGACACCACATACAAAGGTCAGATAATCTTGGCCAAAAGGCGTTGAGCAGGGCATAACCATGCGCTGCGCAGTTAGATAAATATATCTTTGCTTCATTTAGATTCTGAGAACTGAACGACACTGGGGGGGTTTCCACGCTCATCATGAGATGCTCAGCTCACCTACATGTGCTTTTATTTCCAATAAATTGCTACATCTATTGATGCCATCTTTTAGGTCCTGTGTGAGCAATACTTATGTCAATGATCAACTTGTAACCTTTTCCTCTGTGGTTTGGAAGAATAAATCGAGCTGATTGTGAGCTAAAAGGAGAGACATCAAGTTGTATCTCCTTTGAGGTGAACATATCTCTCCTGTGGTGACAGATCCTCAATACAGTAATGCACTAAACCCATATTGTATTGTCAACTTGCTGTTCTTGGTGTTTGTTCAAGAGATTTCCCTCTAACAATAATGTTGAGGGAAATCTCCAACGATTGACATTTTTCATTTGGGGCTGGGATTTAATGCCCACCTTTGCCCCTTACTTTGTAAGGATGTATGTGGCTTGCTCCATGTATCTGGATAGGGAGAATCCCATTTAAACCTGATGGATATTGGAAGCAACTAGTAAGTGTTTTCAAAAGGAATACATTCATCTTTGCAAACAAGGGTACTGATTTACAATGGAATTTATGAGTTTTACCTTGACAATTGTGGAGTCTCCAAGCATAAAAAGATAGGACATTTTCATCTTTTTATGGGTGGAGAGACTGCAGTCATTAAGATACTACTCATAAATCCCTTTGTGAATCTGGCCCAAGATATGTAAACCCTGGTTCCTTTTCAACACACTTTTATAGGCAGGGTCCACCATAGATTATATTGTAATCACAGAAAATGTAAGCCCGTAAATTGTTGATTTTAATACCAATGTTAAGGATCATTACCCTTTTAGCTATCCAGCTGGGAACATTGGAAGAAGCTGGTACCCCAAAAATTAATTGCCCTGTGTTAAAATGCAGTAAGATTAAACTTGAGTTTTTTTTAACAAATTTGGCAATGGGCATCTGTCTAGAATGGTGAGGCAGATGATATAAACATCATAAAGGCTTTTGTTGAGATATCTAAAAATATAAAACAGGGGTTGACATCCAAGTATATAGGGTACCACAACTACAAAGAGAGGTGAGTTGAGCAATAAATATACTATATCACACAAAACTTTAAAAGGTGTCCTATGTGCAAATAAGATGAATAACACAGTGGCTAAATAATGTAGGTGCGAATATAAAGAAGTCTTGGCTGCAAGTAAAGAAAAGGTAAATAAGAATGCATGTACTCTTCCCTTGACGCCTGTGAAATGAGGGATAACACAGCCTTTTAGAAGGTGATAAATGAACCCTGTTTTATGGAATTAGGCTCACCATGCTTAGAGGTAAATATTCTGCAGCAGGGTTTTTCGACAATTTTAGCAGCATATGCACGCTTCCAAAGCAGGTCTTTAAAGCAGATAATAAGGAATTACTCAGAATTAAGCCATCAGACCCTGTTTATAATATTAAGATATTGTTCTTCACATTTAGTCAAGCAATAATGTCTCTCTCTTTGATTGTCCCGATTTTAAAAAAAGGGAATTGTGTGGAGCCCAAATATTGCTGTGTGATATCCTTGCTCCATTCATTGGTAGAGGTGACAGGGTGGATTTTATTATCTAGATTAGAAACATGAGTACAGAAACACATAATTTTATCAGCTATTCAACAGAACAGTAGCTAAACCTTAGCTTAATAGTCAGTAAATCTCAAAGAGTAAGCAGCAGGCAGGAGACAAACTGTAGGTGATGAACCAAGATAAGTTTATTGTACATCTCAACTAAGAGACCCCAGCCACCAGCAGCCAGGCCAACTGTCAAATCCTTAAAGAACAACATTCTCTCACTAAGGAGAGAGTTGTATATTATATCACAGCCTAGCAACTCCAACAAAGACAGATTGCGTAATACATGGCGCAGAAAACTGGCTGATGAATACATAGTGCTGAATACTACATACCTTTCCCCTTATAACATAAACTTTAGGAACAAAAAGTTAAAGCACAAAAAAAAACAGTTAGCGAACACAATCCTGCAAACGACGAGGAGTGTTTCTCAAATACAAAGAATGTCTCCTAGGTGCGTGAGGTGTGGCCCAAGCCACAGAAACATCAGTACTTCGAGAATCACGAGGAGAACACTTGGCAACCCTACCAAGGTTCCATATCATATGGTCACTGGTCTTAACAGCATTGTTGGACAACTTAATGATTTACAATGGTTTACCAAACTTGTAAACACTGGCACCCTTCCTTGGTAACTTCACTCTGACCCAGTCACCAACACCTACAAGTGTCTTCTTAGCGGTCTTTCTCAACGGTCTTTCTCACATCAAACAATTCCTTCCTCCTCTGCATAACCATCAACTCTTTTTCCCTCCAAGCACCAGTACTTTCAAACTCACAGTCATCCATTTTCCTACAGGAGGCCACTCATGTTGGAATCATGTTTGTAATAGCTGCTCTTTCCTTAATCAATCTAAAGGGAGCCACATCAGTAGATGAATGAGCGGTAAACCTATACTCACTGACTTTTCCTTTGATGGCAACCTCCCAATTATCATCAGAAAAAAATGCTAACTGCCTGGCATCCTTCAGTACTTTGACAAACCTCTCCACAGCACCATTGCACTCAGGATGGTATAAAGCAGCCTTTTTATGCTTTATGCTTGTTTCCTCCAAACATTTTTTAAAGAAATGGGAAGTAATTGAACACCACTGTCAAATAATAAAGACATGGGAAATCCTTCTCGTTTAAAAAGTTCCTCCAAAAAGTTCATGTCAACCTGAGATTCAACAGAATTGACAATCTTTACCTCAGGCCACCTAGAGTACAAGTCCACACAGACTAAAACAAACGGTTTTGAGACCTCAACTTCACATGCCCTAAAAAATCAATAGCGAGATCAACCCATGGACTGGAAGACTGCTCATGGATAATCACAGGGCTGGGTCCTACACTTCAGCACCTTGTCACTCCCAACACACTGAAGACAATTATGAATCACTCTTTCTATGTAATCGTCCATTGTTGGCCACCAGTAAGCGTCTCTAATCCTTTCCTTTGTTTTTACTATCCCCATATGGCTTACATGAGCATTGTCCACCAGCTTATCTTTCAAGTTCTCAGGAACAACTAATTTACTACCACGCATCAAGATACCATTCACCAAGGGCAATTCATCTTTGACACTCCAAAAGCCTTTGAGATTTTCATCACAATCCTGCTTGTTACCACAACCATCTCAAACTTTAGACAACACATGTTTCTAGATATTGTCCTGATCAAAACTTTCTCTCCTCACTTCTTCTGAAAAGAAACCCTCCATAATAAGGCAAACGTTCTCCTCCTCCTAAGAGTCCTCTCCAGAAAAGAACTCAGTCTACTCTGACAAATCAGAAATTTCTTTTTGGCCACAAAGCCTGGAAAGGCAATGAGTCAAAATGTTTTTTGAGACTGGAAGATATGAAACATTAAACTGAAACTCCTGCAAGGCAACAACCCATTCAGTGAGAAACAAAATCAACGCCTTTCTTACAGAAAACAACTCTAAGGGGTTTGTGATTAGAAACCCCTTCAAAAGGTTTACCCCAGAAAAAATTTCTTAGTTCGCGAACGGCCCAGTAAACACCCAGAGCCTCCTTCACCACCACCAAATAATTACACTCTGCACCTCTCAAAGGCTTAGAAATAAAAAGAATGGTCTTTTCAGAACCACCAACTTTCTGTAATAAAACGGCACCCAAACATTTTTGACTAGCATCCGACATAAGATAAGACTCTAAAGAGGGATCAAAGCTGAATAAGCATGGCGCATCATTCAGACACAGTTTGATGGTATCAAACTCTTCACTGCAGGCATTACTCCACACAAACGCACAATCCTTTCTCAACAAATCACGTAAAACCTCAGTGTTCTGTGAAAAATTGGGGACAAATTTATTGTAAAATTATGCCATTCCTAAGAATTTTACTAATTCCTCTTTATCCTTAGGGTAGTCTGAGTTAGAAATGGCTTGTACCAAGGAGGGTTTGGATTTAATATCAGAGTCAGTAATTAAATGACCCAGGTACTCGATCTCTCCAACATTGAACTTGCATTTTTCAAACTTTAGTGTGAGACCAGCAGCAAAATGTCTTTCTAAAACCAGGGTGAACCTTTCATCATGTTCTTCAAGATTAACACCATGGACTAGAATGTCCTCCTGAAACACTTCAATCATAGCAACACCCTTCAGAACGCTATCTGTCACCCTCTGATAAATGGAGGCCGCCGAGATGAGACCAAAAGGCAATTTATTCACCTTTAATTGAATTCACTGGAAACATGACAATTTTTCAAATTGTAAAACAAAAAACGTGGTATATGGCATCCTTTGTCCTTATCCTATGCTCTATATAGGAAAAAGAAATCAGGAGGTGTGACATCGCATCACCCAACACAAGTCACGTATCAGAAAACAAGTAGTTTCAGCTCTGCTTGTCAACCACTGGATTAAAAAAGCTCACACTGAACAAAATCTCTGCTGGACTGTGATCTCTAAAATAGAGAGGGAACTACGAGGCAGCAACATTGAGCTAAAATTATCTCAGCGTGAGGCCATGCTACTTGTAAAGTTTAATACAGCATGCTCAGAATTGAATGAACTCTCCGAGATCTTCAATTTGTAAGCTCTGCGTACTATTTTTTTACAATTGCAGTATTTTTTTACAGTGTGACATTGTCCAGTACAGCTACCAGAATACGTAGTGGGGACTTGTTCCCATAATCCCTCGTATCGACCACAACATCATTTTTAGTGCGACCAGTAAGCACTTCTAGCTACAAGCCACAGCCGGAGGGTCTGTTTCAAGAAGTTTTTGCCGACCGTATAGGAGACGACTTTGTTCTAAACAACACAGGTATGATGCCCACTTTGTTTAAAGCATTTCCGCACTGCTTTTCGTAAGAATTTGCATCTGGGACATAACCGCTTTGTGTGTTTCATATAGATTCAGAGCTACGCAAAAAACGCGGCTAGGGCCTGTTTCTTCCGCATGCCACGTTTGGGAATAATTGAACACGAAATCAGCCCACAGAGCAGAGACAACGTGTTTTATTAAATACAGCTATGATGCCTATAACAAAAAAGTGCATTTTTGGCATTTCTCTACTCTTGCTCTTGGTTACTATTATCTCAACTCGAAAAAATGGCAGTGTTTATACAATGTATATTTATTTAAACCAAGGAATCCCGGCCACTGTTAAGTCATGCTTCATTGGATCCATCAGAAAGCCACAATGCCTTTAACCGTCCGTCAAATCCTTTTAGTGGTATCGATAAAACAAACCACCACGCGTTCCACTTGTCAAGTGTGATATAGTGCACCGTTTTGATACATAAAGCCTAACCTCTTCGAGTCACTCTTCTGTCGTTGCTTTTTTTGAACCAACAATATTACATGGCACGGCTCCCTCCCCTTGACACCCGGTCACATTGGACTTAGAGTCAACCTCTGATATTAGGTATGGCACAACGTCGGCTACTAGATGTTAACAAGACTGTCGATTGAACGTCACCGCAATTAACACAAACAAAAAATTGTTTTTTTTTCACAGAAGCTGTACTTCACTGACAAACCATCAAATCCCCGGTTTGGACGATTTGAATCATCATTATTTTTCCACCGGTAAGAACACACCCTCGGGTGTTGACTCAGATAACATCCCTGCAATGTGCAATGACAGCGGTTTCATAATTTTCTTTACGTTCTCCGTTTTTTCCTTTCTCTAGAGAACACTTTGCTCTTTTTCTGGCTTTACAAAAACTTATCGATCACTAGTGGATCTACAGAATAGGTAAGAATCACTATGGCTAGCAGCTGTTTAGATGGCACACCCTTGTGAATACAAGTCAGAATTTCTAATCATTAGTTTGTTGTTGTTGTCTGTTTTTCAGCTTGTAGTGGTCCTGAGGAGAACCCCAGAAGTGAGGGGTCGAAACGCGTAGACCCCCTTTTTTGTTCAATGTCTAGTGTTAGATATTAAACAGAAGCACTACCTAGATAGGTAGGGCTGGTTTTACGGCACAAAACAGAGATGGTATTTTTGAATTCATTTTTACATTGTGTATAGATTTTCTGTATAACCAAGCCTTGACCTTGGATCTGTGCATTGTTTGATCTTAGGCCCCATTGCCTAGTTGAACATTTGGAAAAACTTCCCTTTTGGTTTTAAGGGGCCATTAGTATGTGTGTGAATCCTGATCAGTTTGCTTGAGGGAATGCAGTATGAATGAGGAAAGTCACGAATGTATGAGTTAGTGTGTGATGTTTCTTTGTATATAGATTAATTTTGTTGGATTATTAGAAAGCGTTGTTGTTGGGAACGTACACATGCTCACATGAGCTGTCACAAGCGTTCAGGTATGTCTGGCTGCTCGTGACAAGCTCGTGTTGTGGGGACACTGTGTTATTGTTTGAACATATAGAATGTGGGCAGTTATGGCTGTGATCTGTTGTCTGCATTACTGGCTTTGAATTGAAGGCGAGAGCATCTGAATAAACTCCGTCTACAACTACGACCTTCCGGTGTGTTTTCTGACTTCCCTACACTGGCGACGAGGATTATTTTTCACTGTGGCGTTGTCTTTGTTATGAAAGATAGAAAATCTACGAAAACAAAAAATGAATGTGTTTTAAAAAAAAAGTAAAGATTATTAAATAATCTGGCATATCTTGACTATCAGCTTTTTGGGCTTTGAAAAGTAATTTGAATTGGTATCAGTATTGGCATCTCTGGTTGTTTTAGAGATAAGACCAAAAGGCATCCTGATAAATTTGATAGTACCAAAAGGTATGATGAAAGTATTAAGATCGTGGGAAGTTTTATGAAGCTTGACCTGATAGAACCTGAGGAAAGATCCAAAGTGGAAAAGTGCTTGGCTCCAGCCAAAGAGGACAACATTTCTGTGATGTTACGGAGATGATAATGGTCCACAATAACTACTTAATTCAGCTCCCTCAAATCTATGCATAACCTTGCCTCCACATTGGTCTTGCGAGCCATAGCAACTGGGAGAGCCACTCAGTCGCCCCCACCTCTTGAAGTATCCCATTCTTGACAAGCTTATCCAATTCATTCTTCATACTATCCCTCACTAATAAAAGAACACCCCTGACCTTTGCTACTTTGGGTACAGCACCTGGTTTAATTTTTATGTGATGAATATAGTTCTTGAGGCAACCCAATTCCTTCCTACAAACCTCAGGATATTTTGCAATCCAGACATCAGCCCCATCATTTACAGCTTTAACAGCTGGCAAATATTTCAAACCCTCAGAGGATGTTTGGTTGGGGTCTAAGTACACATAAAGATCCCGCTAGTGAAACCAACTAATCAAACAGTCCCCTCCCATAGAGACATACATCTTAACAGGAACAATCTCCCTTTGGATTCAATAGTGCCCCAAAATACCCCAAAAGATCTTTCAAAGGGGCCCTCATTTCTGGAATCATTGACTTGACAAATATCAACAACCTCATTATCATGCTCATAAATGTCGACTACCCTAACCTTCTTTTGCTCCCTTTTTGATCTACAGCAACCTGAGAAGTGTCCCTTTTTGCCACAGTTGGAACACAAGACTTTCCTTCCAGGACAGTCTTTAAAATTTGGCCATGTGGCCAGGATTACCACACCTAAAACATTTACTTTGAAACATAGTGCTAATAGAAGATCTGGTTGACACAGATGCTTATTAGAATCACACTTGGAAGGAGGTTTGGTTCTAACTTCCCTGACCGCCTCTTTTTCATTTTTTTCAAAAGCACCATCCTTAAGGCACTCTTTTGTCACTGCTAATTTTTTTTAAATACATACAGTCACTATCCTGTTGTAGTAATATTCAAATCCTTGATAGAGGCAAGATGCTATACGACATCATTGCTTGACAAGGACTGGACCTCACCTCACTTCGCACCAGCTCAAGTTTTTATATTTTATAAAGAGGCCCTGCTCTCTCCGTTGGTACCTCCGGGTGGAATGCATTCCTTAAAAAATTTGCAGTGACAAAAGGTGTGACTGTTTAGGTCCTGACAAAAGCCAGGGAGATTTATCCTAATGGCTGAAACATCATGACCGTCAAGACAGTGATTGACTTCTAACTGTCTCTTTTTCACCTGCACTTTGGTTTAACATTGGAAAACATATCAGAGAAAGCACCGAAGGATTATTTGTATTGTTTATCTCTGTGGTTTATCCCATTTTAATTCACACTTTTAATTTCTCTTGCACTGCACTTACAGAAACACATTAAGATATAAAAGAAAAAAGTCCTTTCTGCATTTGATTTCTCTTGTGAGAACTACATAAGAGGATACAACTCAATCTCTCTGTCCCTCACTAATGATCAAGGGAGGGCAAGAGTAAGTTGTTTGGAATCCCAGATGATGACACTGGGTACGTGAATGTGTAATGATGGGACACCAATCATCCTGAGGAAGCTCTTGCCTGTCTTTTCACTTTATTCTTTTGTTTTTCTGCACCTTCCTGTTTTCTTTAACTAATTCTAAAAAGCACATGAAGTAGCAAGCATCTTTAGACTTAATTTCTGAGGTACGCTGTCTTTAAGGCCACTGATTCTATTTGTTTTTTGACATAATATGGATTAGGGGTATTGAATCCTGGATGGTCTTTGTATACTATCCCTCAGACCCTCTATATTGTAATTGCTTGGTATGACACTCTTTTCTGGATGTTGTTATACCTGGGATGAGCAATACATACTCACCAAAGTTTTCTGCTAACATGCTTTACATTTAGAAGTACCATTCATTCTCAGGTCACATTTCTGATACCAAATGACTGGTCAAGAACTTACATATGATGGGTGGGCATGACTAGCGCCCGAGGTAGATGGCTGCTTGTGCCTGATGTCCCAGGGGACACGGAGGGGAGTTGGATCTTGATGAGCGCTGAACCCGCTACACAGTAGTGGGAAATCTCAGCTTCATTGTCGGAAGCGATTGATGTAATTTTGAACTCCCGCAATGTGATAGAATAGAAGGTATTTGCATTTTACCTCCAGCGTGCCTCTCGCACAGACCATGCCGCCATTTTGTCTGCTCCACTCGCTCCTCAAAACTTTCTTCACGCATCTCATCAAAATTCCAGTGCTTTCACCAGCAATACTGACAGGATGATTAATATTCCCTTGAACAGCAGTGGAAAGAATTAAAAGATGCTTTGGTGTTATTTCTCTCCTAAGATGTCTGTTTTTTGATGAAATGAAGTATTTTCTGTACTGTAATAGCTGCCATTTTGCTCTTTATATTCCATGAAGGCATTTCTTCTTTTTTTTGCACATAAAAAAAAGATGAAAAGAAAAAAATATTGAAGTGTGCTGAGAGCTTGAACTTTTGGAAATAACTTATCTCATATATCTTATCTGTAGGACATTACTAACCATACTAGCCCAATAATAATTTCACATTCAGATGAGAATGTAAGAAGGAATCATTTTGTGATATGTTGCTTTGATTATTGCCCATGTATTTCTTCTTCTGTTTTCATGGTATGCTTTGATATAATAATTTGTTGTGTTTGCCTTCTGTGAGGTTCTTCGTTCTTACATTTCTAACCTGCTTTAGCAGCATGGGCAAACTATTCAAAGCTGCTTCACTCTCATCATCTCAGGAGTGTAAATATTTAACTCGTGCTTAGTCTAGCCCAGATTGCGATACCATGGATGACAGGTCGAGCACTTCACCTAAAAGCATCACAGCTACTAATATTACAACCTCCTCTGGCACAAACAAAACACCAACCGAATGTCTCAAAAAGGATCCTTATTCTCCTCCCAAACAAACATCTTTGGTCTCTTTGGACTTGCTGCTTGAAGAAATTAGAGCTCTACATCCATTCGTTGAGGAGACACACTCTCAAATACAAACTCTAACGGAAACATGGGCAAGCTTGGAAGACAAAGTCACTACAGTAGAACAGTCCTTCGAATCACTGACTCTGCCAGTAGTAAGACAGATGTTCTTCACACTCAGGTGCTGTCTCTCCAGAAACAAGTTGAAAACTTGGAAAATACAAATAGACTTAATAATCTCCACATTTATGGATCATCAGAAAACTCGGAGGGTGCTGATCTTATAAAGTTTTTCAATTCATTTTTACCTAAAGTACTTAATTTGCCTCCAGACACCCAGCTAAACATCCAAAGAGCTCATCATTTGGGTCCTCCTTCTGAATCATCTTCTGCTAGTATGAAAAAACCAAGAGGAGTTACCTTGTATTTTCTAGCGTACACTGACTTACTTAAAGTTTTATCAGCAACTAGATGCGGCTAACGTTTTTCTTGGGCAGGAAATGCTCTGTTTTCCTTTCTGGAATATTCAAAACCCACTGCCGACCAAAGAAGAGACTTTTTAGCGATGAGACCTCAACTTCGATCTATTGGAGCTCATTACGGCCTTTTTTACCCATACCTCTTCAAAGTAACCTTCAATAACAAGACTACTACATATGAGGATCTTCTAAAATTGAAAAGCTTTCTCAACTTCAGTCATGCTGATTCTATTGATACATCTGCATCCTCCTCGTCGACTAACAAATAGAATGTGTTGTTACGTTGGCCTGCTCATGTTGCTGTTGTCCTATTTGGATTAAATATTTATTTTGTTTAGTGTTACTTCATAAATATTGTTGATGTTCTATCTGTTTCTGTTTTGATCGCACTCAATGCTCCCATTTGCTGATCTTTTGTTCATTTGATTATTATCTTCTTTTATTACAGGTTCTGCTCGTTAGATGTATTTCCCCATTTTTGCATCGCTTGTCATTTCTCGTCCCTTCCCTCACTTGCTTGACGTCTGGAGTCATCACTCTTCCATGTGACCCTACCTCCCCCCACCTTATATGTGTCTTGGATTATTTGTGAGTGTGTTCTTTCTGTTTTCTTTATTGTGTTGCATAATATTTCTCTCTCCTCTCCCTTTTCTTTCTCTTTGTTCCTCTTCTCTTCTTCCTCATTATACTAGTTTTGTCCTAAACTGTAATGTTACTTCTTCATATTCCCTTCAAAAAATTACTTAATTTTATTAATTCTCCTTTAATATTCTCTCTTTTCTCCTTCTCTATTTTATCAAGTTTCAAATGTTCTACGTCATTACTGGCATCTTATTTATACATGATTGGCATATGCATTATGCTTGTTTCATCTCATTATACACTGCTCATCCCCTGATATATGGCTTTAAAAATGATTACATGGAATGTTAAAGGTTTGAATTCCTCTACTAAAAGACAACAGATTTTATCCTATTTATCTAAATTGAATGCTAAAATCATTTTGCTACAGGAAACACCCCTTACTGAGTCTGAATCTCTAAAGGTCACAAAAAATTTGGTTGGTGAACTCTTTTTTTCCCCGGGGGATGGCAAACAAAATGGTCCACAAGTCATTACGGACTTCCCTTGTTTCCCAAGAAAGAGATGATGAAGGTAGATGGTTGTTTACTAAATTAGAGATTGATGGCATTTTGCTCTCTCTGTTTAATGTTTACGCCCCAACTTCTGGAGATGCCCCCTATTGGTCCTATCTACAATAATTGATTTCCATTAATTACTCTAGTAATACTATACTAGCTTGAGATTGTAACCAAATATCGATCCTTTTTTAGATACGAAATCTATTGTTCTCTTTGTCCCTTCCAAAGCACACAAAACCTTCACACAAGCTGTTAAACATTCACATTTAATTGACATTTGGAGAATATGTATTCCGTCTGTGAAGGAGTTTACGTTTTACTCTGCACCTCATCAGATACAATCAAGAGGGAGTTATGTTTTCACATCACATAATATCTCTCAATCACTAATTTCTGCGGAAATAGGTCCCATCCATATTTCCAATCATGCTCCTGTCTCCATAGATTTACTGCCTCACTCATCAAATCCCAGAAGATGGAGGTTCAATAATACTCTGCTTTGGACCCTCACTTTAACTCCTCCTTTATTTATTTGTTTAATTAATATTTCCTCTTTACCAATGATGATACTATGCCCTTTCACATAATTTGGGACGCTTTTAAGGCTTCTGCTCGAGATTTCATTATTCAATATACTTCTAACAAGTGGAAATCAGCCCGAGCTTTAAATAAGGAACTCCTCTGGATGACAAAAAAAATTAGAACATACTAATTACACTTCCAAATCAAAGCAACAGACCTCATTAAATCTAAAATACAAAATACAAAGACACGACCGATGCTGCCTCTTTGTTTATCTTATAAACCAGTGCTAAATATTATGGAGGATAAAGAAATCTGGTAAATTATTAGCTAACTATATAAAGAATAAACAAAATAAATTGAATATTGAATCCATTTTTTGGGATAACAACATTTCCAAGCACAAAGATGCGGACATTTTGGAAGAATTTGTTCACTTCTTTGAGCAACTTTATACCCTTGAAATGCACCCCTCTGAAGATGATATTTCCCTATACCTTTCTTCAATTCACAAAAGTCTGAATCCTCTTCCACATTTCGATATCCTAAAAGCAGACCTGACATCGACCAATCTACTTACTGCGCTCAGATCCCTTAAAAGAAAGAAGGCCCCTGGTCCAGATGGTTTCACTGTTAAATTCTTCTTACACTTTGCCCAAAAAATCATCCCTAAGCTTTTCTCTTTATCTCTTTAATTTCCTCTTTTCTTTCTGTTGGTAATTCCTCTGAGACTTTCTTAGAAGCCTTAATTTATCCTATTCCCAAAGAGGGGAAAGATCTACATTGTTGCAAAAATATAGACCCATCTCACTTGTCAACCTAAATTACAAAATCTTTTCGAAGTCATTAGCTCTCCGATTAGAATCCTTTTTGCCCCACGTCTTAGGTAAAGAACAATCTGGTTTTGGTAAAGGTGGATCTATCAATGACAACACAAGTTTGTTTTTTGATATTATTTTTAAGTCATCAAATCTTAGAGAATCCCTAGCTGTCGTAACTCTAGATGCCGAGAAGGCTTTTGATAGAGTTTCCTGGCCTTTCATATTTCAGACTTTGAAATGGATCGTATTTGGCCCAAAAATCATTTCCTTAATCGCTTTATTATATTACAAACATAAGGCTGCCATCTTTGCTAATGGTCTCACATCTTCTTATTTTACTTTACGTAGAGGTGTAAGACAAGGCTGTCCTTTGTCTCTTTTCCTTTTTAACTTAGCCCTTGAACCTTTCTTGTCTAAAATTCAACAGAATCAATCTATCACAGGCTACTTCTCTAAATCTTTACAGATGAAACTAGCTGCCTATGCAGATGATATTCTTTTATTTCTCTCCCAACCCCATAGTTCCATGCCGGCCTTTTTGAATGAAGTTGAATCATACTCCTTAGTCTCAGGTTACAAGTTAAATAATGAAAAGTGTGAAATTTTGCCCCTTTCCAAATACACTTTTAAAGAAGATTCATCTTTGTCTAATTTTACTTGGAGTCCCCTTCATATAAAATATCTTGGTGTTTGGTTTACTTCTTCCCGTAAATCATCCATTCTGCTTAATTTTAATAAATGTATTGAGAAAATTACTTCCCTTACGACCAAGTGGCACCCTCTGTATCTTTCATGGTGGGGTCGTCTTCATACAATTAAAATGATGTTGACACCTATTATTCTTTATCTCCTTTCTAATATACCAATGACTATCCCCACAAAATGGTCCCATGAAATAAATTCCACTCTTATTTATTTTCTCTGGTAAATAAAAAACCTAGAATGTCTTTATTAAAGTTGTTGCGTCAGAAATCTGAAGAAGGTGTTTGCTTTCCTGATTTTTCTAAATATCACAAAGCATTGTTATTGAAACATCTATCTACATGGTTGTCGACTCCATCAAGTGACCTCCCTCTTTGGGTTGATGTAGAGAGTTCCTTCCTTTCCCCGTTTTCCTTTCAAGAATATCTGTCTTTTACGAGGAAACCGCAAAACTTACACAGACATATTATTACATTTTCTTGTAATACCTTGAATACACTTCTTCATATTGAATCACGTAATCTGAATACCTTTCTGAACTCTTCCATATGGCATAATAAACTCATCTATGTCAAAGGAAAACCAGTTTATTGGGAAATCTGGAGAGATAACAGCAATATATGCGTACATCAGTTATTTGAGAATAACTATTTTCCTACTTCTTCCAATATACGTTCCCTATGCCACCTACCATTATTATTCTAACATACATTTTTAGCCTTACGCTGCGCCATACTAGAATCTTATTCACATTTTCACACCTACCTCTTGTCCCTGTACCATTAGAACATGCCTGGTTAAATATAATTTCCAGATCACCAAAGGCCTCTTCCTTATACTCTTGTTTATTATCCTCGCTCTTACAGAGACCCAAAACTAAGGTTGAACTTTCCTGGGAAATTGATTTAGGCATACAATGGCCCATATTCATTTGGAATAAGATTTGGATGAAAATTAGGAAATCCTCCAGAGCATCCAGCACTACACAAACTCTATTTTTTATCTACAATAGATCATTGCGAACACCTGTCTCCCTACACAAAATGCATTCTAATACTCCTGACACCTGTTGGTCTTGTTTATCCCCACAAGCTGATCTTCAACATTTACTCTTTTCATGCCCACAAGTTCTGCAATTTTGTAAAGAATTCTGGTACCTAATCAATTTTATATTTAAATCTAACGTCCCCCTGGATTTTGCTAATATTATCCTAGGCAGCATAGCTAATTGTTGGAACAAACCAAAGTCACAAACACAAATCATTGATCTACTAATTGCTACTGCTTTTCAGCAGATAACAAAAAATTGGAAAGATGTCTCCAAACTCTCATACTTCGCTTGGTGGTACTCCGTCTGTCATAATTACAGACTTGATACATATTTTGTCTTTCCCATGTCCTTGAAACCCAAACGATTACTTCTATGGTCCCCTGTTACGACGTTTTTAGACAAGTGTCCCAAAAGTTCATTTGCTCCAATACCCTCCATTCAAGAAGTTGCTTTACCACCTTGAAATATTCAAATGTCATTTTAACCTATTTAACATAACCTTGTTTTACTATACATTTATTTATTTTTAATTATTACCCCGTTGTCTACATCACAGATCTTTTCACGTTATGCATTCATATGCCTTGATGCTATTGTTAGAATGTTAAATAATATTTTCTTTTGATGATGTCACGTGTTTTTTGATGATACATTGTATTGCATTCTTAATAAAATTTCTTTTGAACTTGAGAACTCACATATGATAACCTTGTGATGTGCGTTCCATGCCTAAGCACCTGCCACTTAATCTTTTTATGTAAATTGTATGCGGGCCAAACAGGAGGTTTATTTCCTTCTGGTACCAGTTTCCGCTTGGCATATTTGCGATTTTCATATATTTATTGATGAGTAATGTATGTTATTGAATCGAAGACTGTATTTCTACTGAATTTTACAATATGTTTTATATTTGGTGTCCTCTATATTTAGCTGATCTGACTTAATTTGCTAAGTTTTAAAACGTATATATTAATCTCGCTTGTCCTCATTTTATACTTTTATGGTTTTCAAGTGAGGAAACCGAATAAAGGGGCATATTACCAAGCAATAGCGATAATTATCGCTATTGCTTGGTTAGAGACAAAAATGTACCTCTGCGCTGCGGCAATTTTTACCGCAAATAAACCTTGGTATTACCAAGGTTTATCGCAAATGCGATAAAAATCGACGCAATGCATGAATATCGCTGAAAAGTCAGCGATATTCATGCATTACCGAGCTAATGCTCTTAGCCATGTTATCCACCTTCCATTGGATAACATGGCTAAGAACTGCTCAGGGCAGGTGTTAGCTTTTGGAGATATTCGCGCTTAGCGCGAATATCTCCAAAAGTTGGTAATAGGAGATAGCGATGTTAGCGACTGTTTTCAGTCGCTAACATCTTGGCACGCCCACTTTGCATATCATTAGTGATAAATATCACTGACATGCAAAGTGGGGCCCAAGATGGTCGCTATCTCCTACTAGCTGTCACTAACTGGTGTTAGCGACAGCTAGGTAATAGGGAGATAATTTTATCTCTGCTTTCTTGGCGTTTAAAGCCAAAAAAGCGGAGATAAACCCCCTTGATAATATGCCCCGTAATTGCAAATAGAAGGTTCACTTTAAGCACAAACAGAAATGTGGCAAATGTGTTGTGTTTATAACTCTGAAATTCCTAGGCAAGAGATATAAATGGCATGCAGAAGTGAAACCTGGCGAAGCATTCATATATGTGTGTATAATACTTCATATTAGTAGTGCGCATCTTTTTAGGAGATCGAAAAATTGATTGACAGGACGACTGAAGCTAACTTTTTTTCAAGAAAGAAAAACAAACAAATGAGATGGCATTTGCCTTTTAATAAACATATTTGTCTTCTTACTACTTTTAAAATGATGAGCACCAGTCCTCAATCGTCATGGAGCATGCAATAAATTTGAAAAATGCAAATAAATATACTAGGGTCCTCATTTATGAGAAATGACGCATCGCTGCGTGAAAGCAGCGATGCGTCACTTCTCAGTGCGCACTCCTTGCGACATTCCTGATGCGTCATATTTAATGTATGACGCATCATGTCGCAAGGAGTTACAGATACATCAGTATTTCTGACGTGTCTGTAAGCACAAAAGTGACGCATTGCTGGAGTGTGTCACAAAAGTGACGCAACTCCAGCAATGCGTCCTTTCACATGGGGAAAGCCCCATGTGAAAGGGCCTGCGTCAGTCTTACGTCTGCTGTGAGGCAGGCGCAAGATTTTGACGCAACGGCGTCCTAAAAGTGACGCAGTGAAATCTCATAGATTTCACTGCGTCAATTCTACTACCCTTCCTTGCGTCAATACGCCCCCTTGTATACAATATACCTGGCGCAGGTATAATGTGGCGCAGGGGTTTACAAAGTGACGCATCTACCTAGATGCGTCACTTTGTAAATATGCGCAACAAGGTGCATTTTTTACGCCACTGGTGCGTCACAAAAAGTGACGCCCCGCCGGCTTAAAAGTGATGCACGGCCTCATAAATGAGGCCCTAGGAACCTACTTAGTCAAGACCAAATGACGTCAGTTATAACTTCGAAGGCTCTATTAAGATGTTTAGTATCATGATGGTAAAGCTGGCCAATATAGCTAGGAAATATGTGTGATTATATATGGATACATTAACAAATAATATTATATAGGGAGTTAAGAAAAGGAAGCTAGATCTTGTTTCTTAAAAGCTGTTTCTATTTTCCATGAAACTCGCGAGCAAGACATTTTAAAAGAAGATGTATTTTCCAATGTGCTAAGCATGTGTGCTATGACATATGTTAATAAATATCAAATAAATAATATACGATTTGAACGTGTCTTACTCTCATTCCCCTTATCGTGCTTTGCAAATTGATTTCCTGCCAGAATATAATGGTTTTCTGGGTTTGTATAAATATTTAATTTCTTATTGAAGATACCTCAGTGAATGTCCCATAAATGTGAATAATTGTGCCTCTGTTTTTTTTTTATTTAAAATTGTTTGATAACATGATGCCTAAGGATGGAAGCAAAACAAGACAGACGTTTCATCAGTAAAACGATTCGGAAATCGTTTTACTCTGCAGACAACAGAACACTTTCATTACTTCGCCATCCTGCATCCGCTCTGTGAAGAAAGAGGTCAGAATAACATTTACACCGAGAAACAGGAACTGGCATTATTTTTCAGGTATGACAAAAATCTGACATATCTTAGTTTTTTTCTCAGACGTTGAAGAGTCCTCAGAGGCGATGCTTTCTGGCGGACATTTAGAAGTCCATATTTCTGTAAGTGGTGTATCTTGAAATGATGTGAAGGTACTGGCTTCGTGATGTGAGCTCCAGTGAAGAAACACGGATCATTCTTCTGTTAATGCACATTCAAGTGCAGCTCTGTGCTGCATTTTTAAGGTCGAACAGAAAAATGTCATCGTTTGCTCTTACTTCACTTTTTATCCACATCCGTGGTTTGTATGTATTTTTTCAATATGACAGGAAATAAAAAGAGCATACGCAAAAGATTCATTGCTACACATGTTTATAAGAAAGCTTTTTGCTCTCAAGTTTATATCAGGCAGTGAAGTATAAGTGTTCTGCCTGCCCAAAACGTTTCTAAAAATTCAAGTTTCCAAGCATTGAAACATCACATTTATTAATTTCTGTTCAGATTAATTGACTCAACATGCTGTCCAACCAAAATGCGCATATTAATATTCACGTCCTCAGTTTTGGTTTTGCAAAAAGTAAGTATTTTAACTTTTGCTACAGTGAGAATAATTGATAAAAGACGGTAATTTGGGCTGCAGTCCTGGAAAATAAAACGAAAATTTCACTGTGTGAGGAAGCGTGCGGGGCCTTGGAGAGGGATGGTCCTCAAGTCAAAAAGTACCTAAGAGGCACTTTTGCCCCTGCCACCACCAAACCACCTCCTCCAAAGAAAGAAAAAAAGCTTTCTGGTGCTGGTCCTGATGTCCTGGGATGTTTTTACATATATGAATGGATGTAAGCAGTTCAAACCCTCCACAAGCAAGCTGAAAATTCAGTGTTTACAGGGGTATTCAGCTCATTTTCCCTGCCACTGTGGGATATCAACTCCCCGTGGGATATCAACTCCTCATCGGGTGATCGTGTTAAAGGAGCCAATATTGTGTGTCACACGGTGACACGGTGTGAGTTGACAGGTCTGGGGCTGTGATTTTCAAAAAGGTGGGCTGTGAATTCCATGCACCACTTTGTATTGACTACTTTTCATTAAAACGCTAACATGCACATCATTGTAATCATGACATGTCTAAGGAAGTGTAAGTCTATGGCAAGCTACACCTGAAAGGCACACAAAATGTAAAACAGCACAGCAGCCTGATATGAACGATGATGCCCAGGTCAGGTCAATAATGTATGAGAGATGAAGGGAATTGTCAGTTCTGGTGCAAGACTTAGGCAGGGCCACTGGAATAATTCGATTTTTCAGCTGCAATATGTTCTGTGAAGTTATGGATTTGCTGCATTAGCAACATAATCCATTAGCCACTGCATAATCAGCAGATTTTAACAAATAAATGTTGTGTAGCTTCAGCGGATCCAGAGTTACCAAAAATGTGGTTTCCCGGTAGAACAAAAGAGGACTGGACCTACTGTCTGTGACCTGAGAGGATCACTAAAGGACTTGGCCTACTCCTTGTTATACTCAGGACAAAGGCATGGACTCTAAGGGTCACAAGGCTGACCTCTTGTTTAAACTTATAAATGCAAACTACAAGAGGTCTTTTCTGCAACTGGCAACTGGGCCTCAAGTGGATTCTGACACTGGCCTCTGCCTTAGTCTCTGTGAATCTCTTATTGCCTCCTCTGAGACCCCTTGGGTTTTAGAAATGCACTCCTGTAGTGGATTGGGGAGTAAAAATCTAAGTCAGAAGGTCAAATCTTTGAGCAGGATGAACCTGGTTTGTTTATCTGCTCCATCATGGTGAGTGTCAAATTGAGCCTAGGTCTCGGTCTACCACGACGATATACTTTCATTGGCCCTAAGTTCTTTTTGGTGCTATTTGAACTTAAAACGTAAAAGAAATATCAGGTTTTCCTCATTAGATTGTTGACATTTTGGTGGCATTTTATTGAATTAATTGTTCTTTTATTCTAATTCAGTTTATCATTTTATTGTTTTTCATTTGACTTTAATGCTGCTTTGGTTCTGCATGAATACATGAGTTGTGAAGAACCAAATTGAAATTAGTAGTCTGGAGTTACGCGACTAACACGGTGGAGACTGACTGACACTAACAGCGCCGCTCTGGTTCCCCATGAGGAGTTTTCACTGTCAGGTCCGGACTGGGAACAGAAAACGGCCCTGGCAAACTGCTCAGCTTGGTCCCCCTGGGGGGAGGGGGGAGTGCAGCCGAGCAGTTTGCGATGGCCGGTTTCGGCCAATTTTGTTACAGGGGGCCGATATTGCCAACCCCCAGTAACAAAAACGGCCTCCAGGGTCCCAAAACCGGCCTCACCCTACCGGCCTACCAGGGAAATTCCCGGTGCCTGCTATGGCCAGTCTGGCCCTGTTCACTGTTTTCCATATTCTCTGACTCCTGATTGCCAATAGCCCAGTGAGTGAGCAGTGAGAAGAGCAAGCGGGAAGACGCGGAGAACGCCCAAAACACAGCTCCGCCGAACCGCGGCTCCTCGCAGACATCGGCTGCCTTTCTCTGCAGTGGCTGGTAGCCAAGCGGGACATAGTGAGCAGAAACAGCGGGAAGGCGCCGAACCGCAGCTCCCTCGAACCACGGCTCCCCTGCTGATCCCGCTGACACTGCTGACTCCGGCTGCCTTCCTTTCTACCTTTTCTTCTTTCTGCGGTGAGTTGGCATCCAGCCATTGGTTGCAGGCAGCGGGTAGCCGGGCAGCTAAGTGGGGCTGTGTGTGTTGAGTCTCGGCCTCTTCTAACCTTGTGCTATTACGATAACTCTAGTAAAGCAGTAACACGGAAGAGCATCTGAGTAGTGTGTAGGATCTGTGGGCTCGGACACAAGACGGAGCAGTGCGCTGCATAACAGCCGAGGCATCGGCCACATCGGCGACTCCCCTCTGTTCAGCGGCGAAGACGTGGCAAAAGTTCTGGCCCTCCAGCCCTTGAGTTCGCCTGGGTGCGTTAAGGGAGACCTCGCTACTGCAGTGACCCCTGTAGCGTTGGTGGTCTGGCTTGCGCTAAGTAGGCGGCCTCGCAACGCTAATGATTACAGGAGCCGTTATTGCAGTTCACACGTGGCTCCGACTAACCCGCCGTAGCCACGCCTCTTTATTTTATACCCTCCCCTGCGCCTAACGTCACGCGTCAGCGCTGGGGCGCTCCGGCGGCATGGGTCAGCTAGACCGCTGCCTTACGCCCCGGAACACTACATTCCTTCTAACCTTTATTAAAACAGTGAAAAATCAAACTTATAGTAAATTATAATGATGGGTCTGTTATCAGTTGGCCAGTGTTCATTCAGGGCGTCACTCCACCAGGTAGTCAGCTAGTTGGGAGGAGGGTGTAGGATTCCTCCGCAGTCCATATCTGGACCGTCCTCCTCGGGGCATTGCCATCCCTGGTGTCCCCGGGATTGGGGTACTGCTTGCCCCAGCCGGAGAAAGTAAGCCTGTCACCCCGCCTTCGGGGGTGGCGGGAGGCTGCGAAGTGTCCTGTTCTCCCAGGTCTTCCTCGTCTGAGACCCACTGGTCAATCTCTGATTCCCCTCCTTGCTGCGGGCTCGGGCTGGACTGTTCTGGACCCTGTGAGGTGCTCTGGTGTGCTTTCTTAAAGAGCAAGATGTCTCTGGTGACAGTTTCGGCTCCTCTCTGAGCAGTCACCATGGTGCCGGTCCGGCTAGTGACAGTCCACGGTTGGTGTTCGAACTTGCTTCCTGGGTAGCGATCTTTGACATAGACTTGGTCAGTTGGTCGTATGGAGGACTCATGGGCCCCTCGTCGTTTGCTGGCTTGGTCATTGTAGCGAGTTCAATTTACCAGGGCCTTCTCTTTGCTGGCTCGCTCGGGAACCCACTTTGAGTGGTTAAGGAGTGTGTCCTTCACTATTCGGCCCATGGTCGACACACCTGGCGCCACCTCCTTTGTGACGTGCGGAGTCATGCGATATTCTCTCAGGAAGCTGTAAATGGCTTCCTCTAATGGTGATCCGTCTGCTAGGGCAATGCAGAGGGTCTTGTTGAACGTGCGCATGAACCTCTCCACTTCCCCGTTGGCTTGAGGCCAGCGTGGGGTTATTTTCCGGTGGTGGATGCCCCAGCTCTTTAGGTATTCTGCGAATTCTTGACCGTGGAAGGGTGGCCCATTGTCGGTCTTGGCCACTTCAAAGATGCCATGAGTGGCGATAATTTTCTCAAATTTGGCGATGACTTCCGTGGCCGTTTGGCTCCCTACGATCTCTACTTCGGGGTACTTGGTGAAATTGTCAATGATCACTAGCGCGTATCGTCCATCGAGGAGGTGTCCAAAATCGGCACTCACACATTCCCACGGCCTCTGAGGGTTGTCTTCGGTCAAGACTGGGTGAGGGTGGTCTGGTTGCCCCGCTGTGTGACACCAGCTGCATGCTCTGACAGTTTGTTCCACCATCAGGTCCATCCCCGGGAACCACACCTTGGCTCTCAGCCTGCTCTTGGTTTTTACCATGCCTTGGTGTCCTCTATGCGCTAGTTCCGCTGCCTGATGGGTTAGGCTGGCCGGCATGACTAGTCGGGGGCCCGTAGTAGGCATCCTTGGCTGTCGAGGGACAGTTATTCTTTGATTCGCAGGATGTATTCTAGAGTCGCTTTAGCCTGTGGTGTTCTTTTGCTCAGAGTGTCTTGGATGGGGCGCCAGTTCCCTGACCGGACTGCATTGGCGACTAGTTGAAGACATTCATCGTTCTGTGATGCTTCGATGATGGAGTAGAGGCTCATGGGTAGTGGTCGGGATCTTTCTGTCACTAGTCGGACATACTCCTCTGTGTCCTCCGCGTCTTCTCTCTCTTCCAGGGTAGCCTCTCGGGGGTGCCTTGACAGGTAGTCCGGGGGGTTCGTTGACCCTGGTTTATATTCCACTCAGTAGTCATACCCTTGCAGTTCAAGTATCCACTTCTCGATTCTCGGAGGTGGTTTTGACACTGAGCCTTGGAATAGGGGTATGAGGGGCTTGTGGTCTGTGATCACCGTGAAGGAGTGGCCATACACGTAAACATGAAAATGTCGGCAGGCCCAATGGATGGCTATGGCCTCTCTCTCTATCTGCGAATACCTCTTCTCCGTATCAGTCAATGAGCGGCTTGCATAGGCGATGGGTGCCCATTCCCCATTGTTCTGAAGTTGCGTCAGCACTGCCCCTAAGCCGAAGGGGCTGGTGCCCACGGCCACGTTGGAGGGCTTGGAGGGATCAAAGTATGATAGAGTGGTGTCCGCTGGCAAGGCTGCCTTTGTGTCTCGGAAACCTTTCTCCTGTTCTGGGCCCCACTGCCACATGGTGGTTGATTTGGTTAGTTTCCGGAGTGGCTTGGTGAGATTGGAGAGATCCGGGATAAAGCGCCCACAGAAGTTCACCATACCTAGGAAGCTTCTCGCTTCCGAGACGTTCGTTGGGGCCGGGGTCTCTTGAACGCCCTTTACTTTGTCGGGGTCCGGCGCCACTCCTTGGTTCGAGAAGGTGTATCTGAAGAAGCTGATTTTGTTCTGCAGGAACTGGCACTTTTCCCTGTGTAGGGTTAAGCCGGACTCTTTAATTCTTTGGAGAACTTCTCGCAGTCTTTTGTGGTGCTCTTCGATGGATGACGCATAGATGAGCAGGTCATTGCTCACGTTCAGAACTCCTGGGAGTCCACTGAGTACCTCACGAATTGTGTTCTGGAATACTTCTGCTGCACTTGATATTCCAAAATTGAGACGCCGATATCGCCTTAGTCCCACATGAGTGGAGAAAGTGGTTATGTACCTTGAATCGGGGTGGAGCGGTAGCTGGTGATATCCCGATCGAAGATCTACTTTGGAGAACCATTTCGCCCCATTGAGTTCTCCTAGGATGTTGTTGATTGTGGGGGTTAGGTGCCGCTCCCTCTTTACCGCTGTGTTCGGGAGGCGCATGTCTACACAAATGCGGACCTGTCCGGGTTGCTTGGGTTTTCGGGCTACTACGATCGTAGATACCCATGGGGTGGGACCATTGACCTTTTCTATGATCCCCTGTTTCTCCAGTGTTTCTAGTTCCTCTTCTACCTTCTTCCTCAGGTGGAGCGCAATGCGCCGATGACTCAGTGTGACTGGTTGGACCAACGAGTCAATGTGGAGGGACACTTCTCTCCCTTTTAGGCACCCAATGCCTTTGAACACATCTTCGAACTCTTCCATGATGGTGTCTAGTTCCTCTTCTAGTACTGTCATGGCGAAGGATATGAGTTTCAGATCTTCGGCCGACTGTCCGCTTAGCAGCATGCCACTGCCATCTTTTGTGACGTAGACTGTTGTGGGTACTGTTGCCTCTTGGTGTTGCAGTTCTGTTTTGAAGCACCCGATCAGGGGAATGGCGTCTTCTGGCCGTATGCAAACACTCGGATTCTTGCTTCGTGTAGGGGAGGCCTTGCACGCAGTTGGTTGTACACATTTGCAGCCATCAGTTCAATGGACGCCCCCGTGTCGATAGTGGCTCTCACCTCTTGCTGGTGAATCCTGATGCGGCACTTCGGAAGGCGGCATTTCTTCCTTTGTGGCTGATCGATAGCATACACATAGTGGACTGGGTAATCCTCTGCGTCATCATCCATTTCTTCACTGTCCCTTTCTTCTCTCACCGCATGTGCAGGCTCCTTCTTGGCTTTCGTGGACCTGCATACCGCTGCAAAGTGGTTCACCCACTCGCATGCGCTACATTTCTTTCCTCTCGCCGGACAGTCTTGCATGCGGTGAGGATGGCCCCCGCAATATCCACACTCCTTCTTCTTGTCTGGCTGCCTTCTCCCACTGGTTTGTCTCCCCTTGGGCCTTACCACGTTCACTCTATCAGCTGTGTTAACTTGTTCGATCTTAACTGTTCGGTGTAGGGCTGTTTCCATGTGGGAGGCTCTCGCCTGAGACAGTTCTTTGGAGCGGCCCAGTTTGAGTATGTCTGGAAGGGGTTTGTCGTCTTCCTGGAGGATGGCGACTCGGAGTTTGGACGATAAGCAGCCCTGGATGATCTGCCCTCGGATCTCCTCTTGCTCATCCCGGAATCTGCAAGAGCTGGCTAGTTCTTTTAACCTGCCATGGAATGCGTCCAATGACTCATCGGCCTCCTGCTTCGCTTGGCGGAAGATGAACGGCTCATAATCCTTGCTCGCCATTGGTTCAAAATAGGAGCTCAGCGCCGTGAGTAGTGTTTGGTACGTCTTCGGTGTTGCCTCTGTCAACGTTTTATAGATGCGGTGTATGTCCTTGCCCCCTAGGTGTAGTAGTAGGGCTCTGCGCCTCTCTCTGGAAATCCCAGCTCCCTCAAAATAGATTTGGAGGCGGTCGGTCCAATCTCTCCAGTGTGGGGCAAGGTATAATGGGGCTCCATCGACCACAAAAGGTTTGAGGGCGGGAATAGACGCCATTTTGGCACGTGCGCTGCGTGTCGCGCTGTTCCTCTAGCATTCCTTTTCTGTGAAGTGGCACTGGCCCGGGGAATGACGATTGTCCCTTGAGTGGGCTATTGGCACAGTCTCCCTCGGCACTGGGTGCGCTCTCACGACCTGGGTCTGGGGCCTAGGCAGTGATGCATATATTCTGCCTGTGGGTTGACTCTTGGCCCGGGGTGGCGGCATGGTGCGCTGCTCTACCCGCTCTGTTGTCGCGGGTGGCGCTGTTCCAACTTGTTGGGCGTTGCCCTGGCTTCCTTTCCAAGTTTTCCTGCGAGTGCGGCTCTGCGTGTTTGGCTCTAGGCCTAATTGTCCGTTGTTCCTTTCGTTTTACCCTTAATCGTCTTTTCCACACGGAGATGTGGCAGGATAGCAGGGTGTGCCATGCAAGGCGTCAGGATGGGTTCTACAGGACCCTCGTCGCCAGTGTAGCGTTGGTAGTCTGGCTAGCGCTAAGTAGGCGACCTCGCAACGCTAATGATTACAGGAGCCGGTATTGCGGTTCACACGTGGCTCCGACTAACCCGCCGTAGCCACGCCTCTTTTTTTATAACCTCCCCTGCGCCTGACGTCACGCGTTAGCGCGGGGGCGTTCCGGCGGCGTGGGTCAGCTAGACCGCTGCCTTACGCCCCGGACCACTACAATCCCCTCTTACTCCAGCATATAGGTCTGGCAAGAGGCGGCTGTTGCATTGGGCCCAGTCAGCATCAGTGATCCGTGGCATTGCCGTGGAGCAGCAGTGGTTACTGTCCCCACGCGCGCCTCCGGATTGACAGAAAACGGGAGCAGCACACGGAAGGGAACAGCACATGGAGCAGCCAGCTTAAAGCAAGGATGGGTCAAGCCAAGTGGATGTAATCTCTTTTGTTGAGGAAACTGCCCATTCTGCCAGGAAGATTGGTCGCATCATTGACAGCACCTGCTGCAACACAAGCTGATTAAAGCTTTAAGCTCCCCGTGAGTGAGTGCACGTGTGTGCCCTACTTTACAGCCTGCCCCAGTCGCTCTAACTGCCCCAGGCAGTGGAGGTTCCCTAATTAGTGTGTGCTCCTGAGGCACCAAAGAGGTACCACTGAGGTGCTAGGGCATTAAGGCACTAAGGCACTAAGGCATTCCAGTGGCACTGCAGGTCACTACCTCACTACAACCCTGCAATGAGGTCAGGGAAAACCAGGAAATTGCAATCCAAATCCCTACCTCAAGCCATAGGGCAAGAGTCCCTAAGTGATAATTCAGACACGGCGGAAGCACCTTCCTTGGACATACCTCAACCCAGCGTGACCCATGGAAATGCTCAGTCACCATCAACTCACCTTTCAATCCCCCCCCGCACTTCTTCTCCATCTAGACTGTCGGGCCAACCCCCTCTGTCAGCTCCAAACTTTCAGATTCAAAACTAGGCATTACAGTCAGTGTGGCCCGTTTCCCCCAAACGGGCGACATTGAGGGATTTCTTCAAAAACGCTGCAGCAACAAAAGAGCCAGGCCTTACCTCAAATACTTCGTACAGCTCTGTGCTGGAAACTACAGTCGCCCCTGAGCCCTCAGATCATAAATCAAACCAAGTAGTGGCTATCATTCACGACGGCCCTTACAGGTCAGGACTCAGTCCACCTCAAATTACATCCTCTGCAAGAATTCCAACAAAAGATGAATACTCAGCTCCAAATGTTACAGAGAGCTGTTCACTAGCATCTCTACAGGTATTTAACGTGTTCCAACACGACCAGCCACCAGCCAATACAATGCCAACATTAGTCTTGCCTCAAAATTCCCCTCTAAGGAAGGACGACCATCTTTTTATTAATACAAGCTCGCCACCACCGTTAACACCAAATGCACAGATCACGATTACGGCTGCGGACGAGCATGCTAGGAATAAACCAGCATTAATCACCCAAAGGGAACTACAAATAGGGCCTACCCTATGCGAGGACCTCCTATCACCAACACAATTCATACCAGAGCCATCTGATCAGTGTAACCACATGGGCCACTCAACAGGCAGCCTGATCATTAAAAACTCATTTGACTTGTCTTTCTTCAATGACGATCACAACAGACCTCCTACCATGGAGAGCGGCTACTCGAACAACGAGAACATTCTTTGGTCTCAAATTTTGCAAACACCCCAATCAACAGTTTCAGCATTAAACTATCATTCTGATTAATTGGACTTGCAGGTGGGCCTCTTAAATACACTCGCTGTGTTCACAGAAGGGATTAATCAAAAGCTAGAGGGCCTTAACACCCTGATCACAAAAGCACAATCAAAAGCCCACTTGGTGCAGGCGCTTGTTCGCAAATAATCGTCAGCCTCTCTTCGTTACCGGAGTTCCTTGAGTCAGTTTTAACTGAAGTCAAGAAACTAGTCTATCAGGGCAGACCTGAATTCCATCCCAGGATTATTGTTCTCCCGTGGTATCTGACCCAGTTGTTCAGAACCCAAACAACAGAAATCAAGGCCCCGATAAAAATATAACCTTTTTAGAAAGTTCAAGAACTGTCAAACTAACACCCCCTACCCCATTTTTGCACTTCAAAACATGGACAAAACAAACCGCCTAATCTGCTAATCCTCAACAACCAACTCACCATCCTTAAAATTAAATCAAGTGACTCCCTTAAAGAGCATATGCTAAATCGGCTACATGGCTCCTGAGAGCTCCAGCTCGCTTGTCGGCAAAGAAGAAACCGTGGCTCACTTCCACCAGATGAGTAAGCGAGAGAAAAAAAGACTCTGGAAAAACCGCAAGATAAGTAACCGAAAGCCGAAACACAATAAACCACTACTTAAAAAAAAAACATTTCTACCTCGTCACCGGGCTCATCCAGCACAACTAGTTCCAATACCAGCCAGTCCTCGGCCCAACAATCAACTTTGTACAAAAAAACTACATCAACAAACCCACAACCTGCATTAAACACTTGGTCTGAGCAAATTGAAGTTCTTAACCCTACTCTCCAAACACCACCAAAAGGAGGCCTTTCTCCACCCAATGAGGAGCCCGAAACAGATCCGGTCCGCCCGTTACCCACAAGCGACATCTTAATGGCTACACCTGATGCTTGTCCATCTATCCTGCCAACAGCAGGCAAGACAAGACAGGGGAAGAATTCAGAGGGTCTAGCACACGCTGCAGGTAATCCCAGCCATGATGCAGAGGAAAGGCGTCGAATAATTCCAACTACGACCCAGGGTCCTGCCACCAAGTGTAAAATCACTCTTAACAAAGCAAGTCTTAACTCCTTTAGCAGTAAAACCATCTCTAACAAAGTGTCCCCAAACCTTTCCAGCAAAAAGACAGGCTCACTGCGAAAATCTTTTGGAAACCAATGGGGACCAGACAACAGCGTAAAATCCCCAGATCTTTCCATCGTCCTAACAGAGAGCCAACTGTGCAAAGAACGGACCCAGACCAAACTGTTGTTAGTCCCAGAGTATATTTCCCAAGGCCTGCACGACATTCTGAATAGTGGGAACATTCTCAGACTTTTTAAATCAATTCCAGAATTAAGCAAACTGGTATCTAGCGACATAATATCTGTTGGATTCAAACCTAGTAACAGCCACCGATCAATCAAAACTACCTTGATAACTTTGGCAATCGAAGCAATAAAGGACCTGGTACTAGCACAGATAGATCAATTTAACAGCTGGGGTATAAATCTAGTAACACCTACCGATCTTCGGTACCCATCATTTTTTACTAGTGCCTCGGCTCCTGCTATCCAATCAGTAAATCCTCAATTTTCGATATTAAGATCAGCTCGAAGCAGTTCCCTAACAGAGTCTGGCAAGCCTGCCAGGAGAGCCAAACCATCGTAAAGCTCGATTGGGCCAGGCTGCCAGGGGCCCTGTTCCGAGGCCATAAAGATTGAAATATTATCCGCTCCAGCTTGTCGATATGTTCTTGGAACATTAATGGCCTTGACACAAAACTTCAATCCCCTGACAGTCTGGAATTCCTGAAAAAAAATAACATCATACTTCTCCAGGAAACCTGGTCTGTAACAAGTTCCCCTATTGAAGGTTATCTTAAATTTAGGTTACCAGCAATTAGAGTGCACAAGCATGGCCCGCCACGAGGCGGCCTTTCGATCTATGCCACCTGTAAATTATCCCTGGATATCAAAGCATTGGAATTTAATTAAGACTGGATTACTGGCATCAGAATTAGCAGTCCAAACCCAGCCAGCAACTTTTTTTGCTTAACATTTATGTTGCACCTCACTCTAGCAAGAAAAGGGCCAAATTCAATTGACTGATTGACATCCTATCCAACCTGATAGAAGACCATGGAGCAGTCTCATGCTTAATCTCTGGAGATTTTAATACCAATTTATACTTAAGCACTCAAGAGGAATATACTGAAATACTCCCTGCCGCACCATAGTACGTAGTGCCCCCTCTCAAACCATCAGGCATTAGGCCAAGCAAGCTGGATGAATATACTGTTTTACAACTTAACAGCCTGGGTTTCATTGTATTGAACAGAAGATTTTCTATGGATTCTCCATTAGCCTGGACTCGAACAAACGGCCTCTCCCACTCATTTCTTGATTACACGCTTGGAAACTTCGAAATGCTCCCCTTAATAGAGAACTTTTATATTGCATCTCTGGGTGTCAGTGATCATCGCCCTCAAATAATAGGTCTATCCCTCAATGTTGTTCATCACTCGGCAATAGCTCAAACTACAGCTGGCATATGCACAGAGAACCTTAAAAGATTGAAAAGAACGGATCATCTAGTCCCCGCAATAATGAACAAATGCAGATCTCTCCTAGGAAAATGGAGCACAGGAGAGATTGTCCCAATCAAAATATGGGAGCTCCTCGTCCAACAATTGCTGAGCCAATTTCCGCCTTCAGTATGTAAATTTTCAAACCCCGTACAACCTCCCATTACAGCAGAGACAAAACATTAAAGACGAAACGCAATTCTGCATTATGTCTCGACAGGAAATGTCAGGGAGATGTTTATGCATTCGTTGTCTACAAGCAAGCTCAGAAAGCATTGAGAATATCCATCAACAGGGACAAACATAAAGCTGCCAACCAGTCGGGGTTGAAACTAGTCCACACCAGTAAAAACTCTAATCCTAAACCCTTTTGGTCACTGGAGAATAGGAGGACACTGGGCGTAACTGGCCAATGCAGAGCCAACATAAGCGAAGCGGAATGGGGCCTTTTTCTAACAGAGCACTTCCAAGATCAAAATAAAGGAAGGGATCAATTGAACATCACTTCACCATGAAAAACAACGAGAAATGGCACATTAACCATACATGATAAACTCGATGCTTTTACTTCATTTACTAATACCGTGGAAATGAAGTTTCAGCAAGACCATTTACATTCAAAGTTCTGGTTATCCTATGAAGGCATGAGACAAAATATTATTCGCTGTATTAGCATTGCCTATTCGGACAGGGCCCTAGGCCCTAACGGGCTCCAGCAGGCGCTGTTTAAAGCTGATCCCACGCTTTGGTCTGAACATCTGGCCCCACTATTTTTGCATTGCCGACACACTTATGACATACCAGATTCATGTAAAGGAGCAATATTTCACCAATTTTTAAGGGAGGCAGAAGAGCCGATCCCAAAAACTACAGGATGATAGCACTCCTGGACGTAGACTCTAAATATTACGCCAGCCTCTTGTTGGAAGATCTGTCGTCCTGGGCGCTAAAAACACAGCAGCTGCCATTTAACAAGACTGGCTTTGTGGCCAAATCAGGCACTACTAGTAACCTACTGGCCCTATCCATACTTATGGAGAAAGCAGCATCCTTAAAAATGTAATTGCACTATTGCTTTGTTGACTTTAAAGCAGCCTTCGACCAGGTGCCTAAGGACCTGTTATGGAAAAAACACAAGATGATGGACGGAATGTTGCAAAGGCAAAACATTCACCCCCAGTCACAGATCTGGGTTTAATCCATCATTATTTTGCTCACCAAGCCACCCCAGTTCTGACATGGCCATATGCAAATCAGTCTTGACCCTGTGCCTCATGGGAATAGTCCAGACCGAACTGCCAAGCCATGTCTTCCCTGGACCGGAATCAAGCATCCTAGGACTGGTTTCTGGCTATCAGCCGTCTTCAGCCAGGATGGCTTGACTCCAGTGGCATAGTGAGCACGGGACCCACGTCTGGGCACACCCTTCCCACATAGGGTAAACAGTAACCCTGGGCGGACAACTTCGCTACGCCCACGAAGTGGGCGTAGTGTTGCCTACTTCGCCCTTTGCAAAGTAGGCGAAGCAGGCAGCACTACGCCCACTCCTTTGGCGTAGCGAAGTTGCCCGACACCCGCCTCCCCCCCGCCCTCCCAAACATACCTAATTTAATTAAATGGGCAGAAAAAAAATTACACTTACCTTGTCCGTGGCGTCCCAGGACTCCCTCTGCTCGTTAACGGCGCCGTCTGCTAACTAATGCGCATGTGCGGGCGGCAACGCATGCGCATTTCTCACGAGAAATGCGCATGCGCGGCCGCCCGCGCATGCGCATTGGTTATTAGACGGCGGCGTGAATGAGCAGAGGGAGCCCCGGGATGCCGCAGACAAGGTAAGTGCATTTTATTTATTTTTCTTTGCCCATTTAATTAAATTAGGTATGTAGGGGAGGGGGGCATGTGGCGCGTAGTGGGGCTACGCGAAGTGCGCAGGTGGGTGTAGTTTCTCGCCCACTTTGCGTAGCTTCACGTAGCCCCACTACGCACACTACGCCCAGGGTTAGTAAACAGCAAAAAACGCAAGATTATGGATGGAATGTTGCACAATGGCAAAACATTTACCCCCAGTCACAGATCTGGGTTTAATCCATCGTTATTCTGCTCACCAAGCCAGCCCAGTTCAAATATGGCCATATGCAAATCAGTCTTGACACTGTGCCTCATGGGAACAGTCGAGACTGAACTGCCAAGCCATGTCTTCCCTGGACCGGAATCAAACATCCTAGGACCGGTTTTTGGCTATCAGCCGTCTTCAGCCAGGATAGCTTGACTCCAGTGGCGTAGTGAGCACGGGACCCACGCTTGGGCATACGCTTCCCATATCGGGTGAACAGAAAAAACACAAGATGATGGACGGAATGTTGCACAATGGCAAAACGTTCACCCCAGTCACAGAACTGGATTTAATCCATCGTTATTTTGCTCACCAAACCACCCCAGTTCTGACACGGCTACATGCCAATCAGTCTTGACCCTGTGCCTCATGGGAGCAGTCTAGACCGAACTGCCAAGCCATGTCTTCCGTGGACCTGAATCAAGCCTCCAAGGACTAATTTCTGGCTATCAGCCGTCTTCAGCCAGGGTAGCTTGACTCCAGTGACGTAGTGAGCACGGGACCCACGTCTGGGCATACCCTTCCCAAATAGGGTGAACAGCAAAAAACACAAGATGATGGACGGAATGTTGCACAATGGCAAAACATTCACCCCCATTCACAGATCTAGGTTTAATCCATCGTTATTTTGCTAACCAAGCCACCCCAGTTCTGACATGGCCATATGCAAATCAGTCTTGACCCTGTGCACCATGGGAACAGTCCAGACCGAACTGCCAAGCCATGTCTTCCCTGGAACGGAATCAAGCATCCTAGGACCGGTTTCTGGCTATCAGTCGTCTTCAGCCAGGATAGCTTGACTCCTGTGGCGTAGTGAGCACGGTACCCACGTCTGAGCATACCCTTCCCACAGAGGGTGAACAGCAAAAAACACAAAATGATAAACGAAATGTTGCACAATGGCAAACCATTCACCCCCAGTCAAAGATCTGGGTTTAATCCATCGTTATTTTGCTCACAAAGCCACCCCAGTTCTGACATGGCCATATGCAAATCAGTCTGGACCCTGTGCACCATGGGAACAGTCCAGACCGAACTGCCAAGCCATGTCTTCCCTGGACCGGAATCAAGCATCCTAGGACCAGTTTCTGGCTATCAGCCATCTTCAGCCAGGATAGCTTGACTCCAGTGGCGTAGTGAGCACGGGACCCACGTCTGGGCATACCATTCCCACATAGGGTGAACAGCAAAAAACACAAGATGATGGACGGAATGTTGCACAATGGCAAAACATTCACCCCCAGTCACAGATCTGAGTTTAATCCATTGTTATTTTGCCCACCAAGCCACCCCAGTTCTGACATGGCCATATGCAAATCAGTCTTGACCCTGTGCCTCATGGGAACAGTCCAGACCAAAAAGCCAAGCCATTTCTTCCCTGGACCAGAATCAAGCATCCTAGGACCGGTTTCTGGCTATCAGCCGTCTTCAGCCAGGATAGCTTGACACCAGTGGCGTAGATTCCGTGCTGAATCCCAATTCAGGATAAATTATTTGTCACAAAGAACACTAGTTAATTTTATATTTTGAGTCCTGAAGAAGGTGTTTACAAACGACAAATATACACCAATATGCGTCAACATAAGGACACGGTTCATTTGTTTTTAATGTATATTTATGTTTTGTACACTATGTTATGTGGTGATAACTATACAAGAGTCATTTTCAGTGAATGTTTACAATCATTGAAAGAATCAATGTAAAAATGATCACATTTTAAAAATGTACTGTTTTTAATGAATGTATGGAATGATTTTTAACTATAAGTGTTTTTAATTGCATAAAGGATTGTCTCAATTTTTATAAAGATGCTAATAATAAGATAATAAGATTGATACACGTGTTGCTATACATGTATTGTAAGAAGATTTCCTTTGGTTTATTGTACTTTGAATATAATATTTCTTTAGTAGCATTGAAGAACACAGAAGGGAACATCTTTTTATATTGTCTTTATTGAAACTCCTTTAAGTATAATCTTCTTAAACGTCTATGCTTCACTGTTTTAGAATTATCCTTTTTATGGCTTTTATGGCTTTACAATAAATAACAAGCACTGGTGTGTGACTTTTATTTTTCTACAAAAATATGGAAAAAAGTAACAAACCTTTAAATGTAAAGGAGTGGAAGAGCAGCCCAAGTGCAGTCTTTTTCTAGTGCCTCTGTACGTGAGATAGGGCACAATGGCTTTAAGCACAACGAAGACAGCCAATGGATAACGTGAGACTTCCAATGCATAAAGTGAGCTGTACTAGGTGGAAACAAAATGGGAACGCCACTTAAACAAATCAATGGATTAAAGAGAGCAGACCAGAGGTTTCTGTAGTAATGTAAAGATGTATGTATTTATATTATGGTTTTTAGGAAAATAGGAGCTAGAAGAGAAAGCAACAGCTAATCATTGGCTGTTCCTAAGAAGGATATAGAGTACATAATGAGACACATGTGTCTCTTTTCTTGACTTGTTCTGTTGTTGTCTTTTGTAGAAAAAAACCCACCACACCAGTCCCAGGGAGACCCATTGTGTCAGGGATAGGGTCCTTGCTAGAACCCTTGTCAAAATGTTGCGACAAGTTCCTCCAGCCCTTCGTGAAGAAAATACCTTCCTTTGTGCAGGACACCACAGATGTCCTCCACCTTCTTGAAAATATCGAGGGGAGGGTAGGGGTGGACCTCCTAGTAACCCTGGATGTGGAGTTGCTGTATACTAATATCCCTCAATCGCCCACCTTGGAGGCGGTAGAGTCCAGCCTACTCAGAGAGGAGTGGGCGTCCACTACACCCATCCCCTTTATCATGGACTGCGCCACCATTGCTCTCACTGAGATTTGTTTTGAGTACGACACCCAACTGTTCCACCAGACCCAGGGTAGTACCTTTGCCCCAAGTGTGGCCTGCATCTACATGGCTACCTTTGAGGAAAACGTCATTACGAGTTCCATCAACCCATACAAGGACAACTTGACATTATGGAGGAGGTACATAGATGATATCCTCATACTATGGAAAGGGGACATAACCACCTGTGAGTCCTTTTGCAATTGGGTGAATACGCTGAACCCTTTCCTAAAGTTTACCCACACAATATCAGAAACGAACATCCCCTTCTTGGACCTTAGGATTTGGCTCTGTGACACGGGCTTGAGCACCAATCTTTATAGGAAGGTGACAGATAGAAACAGTCTCCTCTTCTATGACAGCCACCACCCTAGGTCACTTAGGGACAACCTCCCTTTTGGACCGTTCCTCCATATTAGGAGGAACTTTAGCACCATGTCTGATTACAAAGCAGAGGCACAACATCTCCAGCACAACCTTCTGGAAAGAGGTTACCCGCCTAAGCAGATCTGGCACTCACACAAAAAGGGCCATGAATAACCCCAGAGAGGTGTTACTACAGGTCACAGATAAGGAACCCACTGACGTACTTACTTTTGTCACTTAATTTACAAATAACTCAGCCTTCATTAAGAAGACAATCAACAAACATTGGGGCATAGTGAATTCAGGAGATCTAGCTCTACCACGCCCTAGATTTGCATTTCAACGTACCTCCAACCTGAAGGACACTGTGGTACACACTAGACCCAGAAGGAAGGAATAAGGTCTCTAACGAACACTTTGGGACGTGCCCCCCATTACGGGCCACTACCCGTGCGGGAGTTGCTCGGTCTGTAACCAAACCAGTGTCTGTAAGGAGATCAGACTTTCTGAGACCTTCACATGGCGACTCAAACAACTTACAAATTGCAACACGTCGAAGTGCATCTACCTCCTGACATGCCCCTGCAATAAGAGATACGTAGGGATGACAATGAGACAAATCAAACTACGTATCACTTAAGATGCTTGAAAACACACACCAAGTAGTACAGCCACTGTAAGGAGTTGAACCATAACGCAGACAGCCTGAAATGGATTGTGTCACACCCTTGCATTACACATCAGGCCCTCTTCAGGATTGAACAAAGGTGGGTACACCTCCTGGCGACTGATGCCGACAGCCTTAACGATAACATCCCCTGGGCAGCCCTAGTAAATACGTACTGAGCATGGCTTGCACTGACACGCATCCTTAATTAGGCTTTGCAACAGCATAAACTTCACTGCTGGCTAATTGCAACTAGCCTACATACACTGGGCTGACTACATAGTCAAATACACAGATGCTTAGGCACCTTACACACTTTAGTGATGATACCAAGTGACTGCCTCTTTCCACCCCTTGCGGGTACCTACCCTTCTATACTATTAATCTAACTCACCAGCTGTGACAAGCATCGATAGTGGCTCCCACTCTGTCCAAATTGTCAGAGCTCATATTCATCTACATCTCAGGGGGTTACCCACCACTAATTCTACAGGTACATATTATCACACACACCTGTGACCAAGGTCCAGCCCCATGATTACTTGTATGAGGTTCTTCCTCAATGAATGTATACTTCTTTTTTGAAACCAGGGTCCTTATACAGTTTAATGAAGTAATGCCCTATCTCTCTCCCCTCCTTCCCTTCCTTCCCACTTCCCTTTCCTCCCCCCACTTTGAGGGAGCGAGTAACTGCCTGCGGCTGGCCCCCCAGTGATTATTGACACTTTGCATGGAGAACACGTACTCCTGCCAGCACACGCTATAGTCACACGAGGCTCTCACATAAATGGGCGAGCTGTTCTCCCCTTTGGCCGCCACTTTTTTTTGTCAAGACCCGATATCAGTGCACTCCCACTGACATGCGTTGTTTTGCCACTTTCACTACATGTTCACGGTTGTTATCATTGACCGTAACTAACTGATGAGGGATAGAGCATCACTCCATTCGGTTTGGGTAAGAATATTCCTGCCAGTCTTTACGACTTAACCCCCCCCCCCATGGCAATGCATCACCACCCTGAGCATCAGCCACTACCCTCCTTTAAACATTTAAACATTCTAAGAGGCCCGCCTCGTTGGACTGAAGGCAATCATACTTTGCTGCAAAGGGCTCTCACCCGGCGCTCCCTATGATGTGCGCAGGTACTACTCCCCCTCCCAAACCACCTGACCAGGATTAATGAGGAAACATGGCTGAATAAAAAAACTGCGGCACCACTTGGATTCCGCTCCGGCTTCTCGTTCCCAGCGCTCGGGTAGGTTGGATCAGCGCGCCCTACCACGGACAGGTGAGTGCCATGTGATTGTTCTTTAATGTGAGAGCATATGAGAACCAACGCTTCTTGTACCCTGTTGCTCCGACCATACTACGTGCCTCTGGGCAGGGGGCACACTTGGAGCACTCCCACTTGACCCATCTCCGAATCCAGGAGACTTGGCGGCCAGTCTGTTCGGGTTGCCCGTTCTGACACGCGGCGCTGGGGGCCATGGGGAATGCATGGGCGCTCTCCCGCCAGTCCGTCGCTCCGTGCACCGCTCCCCTTCCACCAGAGGGAGCTACCCTACAGTTGGTCAGTCATCCCATAATGGAGACGGTAGCAGTTTGGGGATAGTCGAGCTCCATCATCCCTCACCAGATGGCTTACCCATGTGAGGCCGCGCCATTGTTGAGAGCACCTGGCTTCTTCTCTACCCCATAATTGTATATATTTTTTGACTTTCCCTCCTCTGCATAGGGCACCTACGTTTGAGGTGCTATCCATAGAGAAGACCGGTGAAGCCAGCGCTTCTTTTTAGTAAGGTGAGACCACTGCGCCTTACTTTTTCAGTTTTATTTTATTTTGCATTATTACCAGTATCAGTCTAACCATATGGTTTTTAATACACCTCTCCTAATTCCCCCCCACCCCCCCATTTTAATTATGGCTAGGTTGGGTACTAAGCTCCCATCTACTTGTTCTAGCCAGATGAACCATTATCAATTGGGCCAGTTTTGATGACGTTACTTACTGCTACCTGTATGTTTACCCTCTTGTCATCCCTGTGCAGGTTTCACTAGAAGTGGCAGGACTACTTGCCCACCTCTGAGCACAGTGGTGGGTACATCATTTCCCCGTACCACTCCATGTAGATAGCTACTTTTAGGTCCTGAGGAAATGCACTGTATCTTAATGAACACCTAACATGAAACATGTCGACCAGTAATACAGAGTAGAGCATTGCTCCCCTGGATCATAGAGGCAGCGAGCAGCCTCTCTTCAACCTTTTTTAACAATGTAGATTAACACTTTATTAAACTTACTCAGTGGACTATCTAACCTTTTTTAATACACCACCCATCCACATCTACACTCTTCCGTAGGGCCCTCACACCCACGGCGCAATACGGCAGGAATAAAAGATCTCCGTCAAAGAGCCCCTCTATGGGTGCTCTTCGGGTATTGCACAGCGGACCCGACAAGGAGCAAGCCCATATGATGGAGCATGTACCTAGCTTGCTGGGTGTCTGAGGGTTCTAGTTCCGAAAGGGAGGATTCCCCTTTCAGTGTGCCTTCACCCATTCTTTGGGTCATCCCCTTCCCCCTTCTTTTAGCCTCCTCTACTGGGGAACTGCACACCCTTCTTTGTTGAGCAGTCTGTTGTAGAAATCCATGTTTGAATAGCAGGAATTTAACTCTGCCGAATTACATGGAGTTACATAAAAACTCCTCGAGATTTCAACCAATGGGCGGACATAGGCATGTTGAGATGCTCATGCTGTGATTTTGCGCAGGGAGAGCATTCCATGGTCGAAAATCAGCATGAACTGCACCATGCAGTGCACCAGAGTGTGCAGCTACTCTAGCTGATTTTGCTGCCACTCCAGTATATTTTCTACTTGAGCAGCAGTCTTCTAATCATGAACAGTCACAACTGCCCACGATGGCCCTATTCAGAAAAATCTCACAATATGTCCTCCTAGCAACCAGAAATCACACTAAGGGGGATGACAAAACTTGCTTACGCTCGCCAACTTGCCATTACAATATGGCACATTACATGAGTAGCATGGAGTCATCAAAATTCCACAAAATATTGTTCAGGATCACTTACAGTGAGCACTGATTGTGCTAATTTAAGTAATACAACATCACAAAAATCGAGCTCTGGGGGTTGATCACACAGTATTTATGGCAAGTGCTACTTTATGTCCTCAGTGGAGAGTTAAGGCAGTGCTCTGTCAAAACACCTTTTACCAATGGAATTTAAAACCAAGATCCTAAAGGTGGTAATGCGTGACGAGAACAATTGGGCAGATTTGTTCATTGTAATCTTGTTGTGGTTATGTGTTCTATTGTTTCAGTGCTCTTTTGTTTTTGGTCTGCATTATTTCAAGGTGAATTTGTTGTGTTGGATTACTGTTCTGGTGTTGCATCCTGTTTTGACTGTTTTGATGTGATGTGTCCAGTCATGTTTTAATTTCATTGTTAGGTAACTTTGCTCAGGTTATTATGTAGTCTTCTGTTGTTTACTTCAGAAATGTCAACATATTCTGCTACATTTGCAGCCCGGAGCAGAACATACCTTTTAAGCTCATATGATAAGCAGCAATTTGACACTTTTTTTAGTGGCAAAAAATCACTGCTTCAGCTCTATATTTAAGACATTTTTCTGACACAGATTTGGACTGACTAGTGTATTAATGAGGTGAATTCTCCTATTTAACACATTTGCAGTGGTAAATGGTTGCTTCTTACAGGAACTTTAAAGACGTACTGCACTGGGCTGGAAGTGTATAAGCATTTGTTATCACCTCTAAATGAAAAAATAAAGCTGTGGACCATGTATTAACACAATGGAAGAAGTGTATATAAAGGATGGATCCTGGTACCATAGTCAGTATCATGTTAAATGATTGCTGGAATTGAGCCACATGCATTGAGGTTGGCTGATGTATAGGGTCAAACGATGTTTGGCGGCTATTCTGGTGGATTCTGGCATTATTTAAGCACCTGAGTCATCATATATAGAAATATAACACATAGAAATGCTCATTGTACGCATTACATTGCAATTTCCCTAATCAAAGTATCAGTTTCTGTCATCTGTAAAGTCGTATTAATGCCAGTCTTAGACTCAATGGGCATATCCAATTCTAAAGTGTGCATACTTATCAATGAAACAGGTAACTTCTGGAATCTTGTTTATAGACACTTACATCAACAAATATCATTAATCCCCATTATCTGCTGTTTTTAAAATTTAAGGTGAGTCACTTTAACTTTTAAAATATTCCAATGAGGAGATTTAGATTTAAAAATGATCTTCACATCTGACAATAATTCTCTGTGATAAATACTCATTGTAACATTCAACATTAATAATAAAGGGATGTTATCACTCCTAAACTATGCATAGCCTGATTGTTGTTTAAACAAATATTTCAAATCCATTTTTCACAAAAAAGTATAAATGTCAGTGTTAAATGTATTAATATATAATATAGGCCCTAACAAAAAACATTATCAGTAATTATTGTATTTAAAATTAAATGTGTTCTGCTTGATATAAAAATGTCTGCTGATATTCCCACCACCTCAGCTGCGGCCACAGAGAGGGGTGAGCTGAAACAAAATGACTCGTCAGATACTGCTGAAACTGCAGCAGAGGCCCCCGCCAAACGCACAAGAGGACATCCGAGAAACACCAGGGGAGGATCATGTGGCAATACACCGTCCAAACGCAAGTCGCTGAGCCATCCATGATGGCACTAGTGTTCCCTTTGATATTGACTTTGTTGACTGTCATTACTCACATTGCCATTTTGATGGCACAAGTCTGTTGGACTGTGTGACTACATCAATGTGGTGACTACTCTATTTGTGACGGATTGTGTGAAAGTTAGCTTAACTTCCACTAACTGTGCGCTAAGTTTAACTTGAAACTTGAGTTGTTTCTTCTCTTATATTTTATCTCCTTTAGAAAAAAGTTCATCACTCAGTCTTTTAGCAATCAATTTTGACTTTTTATTGACTTGTTTTTCTTTTTTCTTAATCGTGCATTATCAAGAGTTTTTTTATGCACCATTTCATTATAGAATCAGTATATCTCCATTATAACTCTGCCCAATGCATTTCGGGTCAGGTCATGTGACCCTTCGTCAGGGGCCTGTGAACAAATGAATACAGGACCTTAGCAATCATCATAATGTAATTTAGGGTCATCATAAATGAATAAACAGAAAACAAAAACCGGTACGTGCAACATTGGGCAGAGTTATAATGGAGATATACTGATTCTTTAACCCCACTGTCAACTCAGAAATTCACTTTTCACAATTTTAAAACAATCACTTCTCTGTTCCATATACAATTGTAAATAAACACTATTTACACACCTATGTCTTTGTGTCAGCTCCATGTTTATCACAGTATGTACAATATCAACTCAGATTTTAATGTACTACAATCTCTGATTGTGACGAGGCACTGATAGGGTTAAGGAACCTAGAAAGACAGAAGAGAATGACATTTACTTGTCAGGTGATAACATTACAGCTAAAACACACCACTAGTCAACAACGTACAAAATCTAGCACACATCACAATGAGCAACAACATCAATAAAGACATGAGGTACCTGGAACAAAGTACTCAGTGCCACACACATAAGCCATTAGCACATTGTGGAGCATGCAGAAGGCAACTGTGATATGCCACAACTTTTGGGGAGAGTAGAGAAGTGCACCTCCGCTCTTGTCCAGACACCGGAATCTAGACTTCAGAAGCCCAAAAGTATGCTCCACCACATGACGTGTCCTCCTATGTGCATAATTGTAGTGGATTTCACCATGGGTCCTTGGATTCCTCTGTGGGCTTAGCAATCAAGGCCAGTTGGGATATGCAGAGTCACCTAGGTGTTAGATACAAAGAGCAATTTACTAATATAAACAGTAGCTGAGAACAGCATGTCACACATACAGCACACTACTTGATTATGCATACTCACCAGCAAGCCATGCATGCTCTGTATGCAGATTTGCCATCAATTGTGGGATAATGCTGTTACGCAGTATGTAGGAGTCATGTGCAAACCTGGGAATTTGCACAGACATGAGAGATATTCATATCCGCTTGGCATACCACTTGCACATTAATGGAATGGAAATGTTTCCTGTTCCGGTAGATGTGCTCCCCTGCCTGCGGTGGAATTAGGCCAACCTATTTGCTGTCAATGGCACCAACAGCATTAGGTATGTGTCCAAGATTATAAGAATCACCCTTCACACCTGCCAATTCATGTCTCCTTGGAAAGTGGATGTAGCGGTCCTTGTATGTCATCATTGCGGACAGGACATCACGTAGCACCATGCTGAACATAGCTTGAGGCATCCCACCAGTGATGGCCACCATGTACTGGAACAAACCAGTTGCATAGAAATGTAGGGTTGCCATCACCTCAACTGTTGGTGTCAAAGCAGTCGGATAGGTTCTGTGAGGCCTCAGATGGGGCTCACACTGACCACATAGGTCTTGAAGGGTAAGGCGATACAGATGGATTTTCCTTATGATGTCCTCATCCTCTATGCGCGCCAGCACTAGGAGCTGACGATGCACTTTTGGTCGTGTCCTACATAATATGGAAGGGTACACATTGTAGTGTAGTTCCTATTTTCCCAATAGGCTCTGAGCATTGGAATAACATAAACAGCAGTGTAGACGTAGGACTGAGGTCATCTAGGTCTCTACTGACTATGTTAAACTTAATTTAGGTTTGCGCCAGCTAGCTCAGAGGTCACTGTAAACTTTCTGGAATGAAGAGGGATGGACAACCTTCCCTGGCTCAGACAAGGGATTTAGTTTCCGACAACCGCATAAACATGACATCTTTGCTCCCTCAGAATAATAGTATATCTCTAGAGTTGTGTGAAAACAATAGACAGCTATTTCACTCAGTCAGCAGTGCATACTTAGTTTTACCAGAATGCAGAGAAATAGAGAGACGGGAGTTTTCAATAAAAGGGTCTTATTTATTGAGCTCTCTTCCTTCTCATGCAAGAGAAATGAATTGCCACAATTGCAATACTTAAAGTAAAGTAAAGTGCGTACAGTAAAAGTAGAATTATGAAATAATACTGTAAAAGCATTGATACGGTTTCTTAGCCATATGATACTTTAAAATAGATAAAATATATACACACATAAATACATTGACTAAAAGGCTCAACTGGTGCTTCCAATTAAGCCTACCCCGGTGTACCTGACCTAAGCCTAATATGTGGGAAGGGATGAGTAAGTAGCAGGGTTAAGTTAAGTTGGTTAAGATAATTTTGCCAAGAATCTGCATCAAGAATTCTCTTAAGGGTTTAGTCAGCTCCGTACCTTGGTAATAGAATGTGGGAGGTCTGGTATCTCTTTCCTCAGGACTCAATATCCCAGCAACCCGCAACGCTAGGCTGGAAACACCGGAGCTGGATTTTCTCGGCTGGAGAAAAAGACAGCGTCTCTCTCAGTGCGTCAAACAGGAGGGGCGGCTTCCGCGGGCACTCGCATCAGCTGGGCTCTCGGGCAAGTAGATGGCCGCTCTGCTCCAAACCACTGTGTGTTTGCTTAAGGCACCTGTTGGTATTTTATACCTGTAAGGTGCCGGGTTTGACGTAAGGTTGGACAGAAGATGTCACCAAGAACTAACAGTTCTTGCAGGACTTCAGGAGTTCTTGTTCAAAGCAAAAAAAGCAGGGGGGTTTTCCAGGGTTTCTGGAGGCTTGGTTTGTTTAAAGAACGCGTTGTGCTTTCTAGGAGTCGATGGGAGTAGCCGTGCTGTGCTTTGGATTGCATTGGCTGTTACTGAATATGAATCTGATTCTTATGCCTTTGTCAGGATAATATTGATTATAACCCCACAAGGGCATAAATCGGAATATCTAATTAGGGTCCTAGATAAGAACACGACAACATGTCAATGTAATTCCCCTATGAGATGTGTCAAACATCTTACATCTTGACGGACGCAGTGCCAACAATGACAGGACTGTAACAACAGCTTAATGCACATGTCACATGCAGACACCTTGATCTCATGTAGTCGTACATGTGGTCAGTATGTACATACTGACTACCTCCAAAACAGAATCTGACTATGAGAATGCTAAATGATACACTCCTACATCGTGTCCGCAGCCCTGGGAGTAGTTGACACAGTACATGTTGGTGACTCTGCTGACTTTTAGGTAGCTGCTGTACCTGCCACACCTTCTTGCTTAAGTTGCACAGAACACAACTTTTCTACACAATGAGAACAGTGTGTGTAAGCTGATCAACTATCAAAATCAATATAGAAATGTTCACAGTGACATAGGCACATTATGTGGTCAGTCCATTATTAATGTGGGATGATTAGCCAACTCACACATTGACATGTTCGCAAATATGAGACTCCATTAGACACAAAATCTGTACATGCACACAAATATCATATGTGGCATGTGAGTAAGTACATGCTAATGCATGTAATCATGTGCACTGACATGGCATGTGTCGGCATCAGTGAGTTGAATGTCACACTAGCATTTCATTTTGCAAACAGATGCTGTAATACATTGTAAAGGTATAGTGTTCAATGCTGAAAATTGGCTCTTGCCATTGCTAGAGCATAATGTGTCCATAGGTATGTGTGCTCCGCCATTGTGATCACGGTCATTGGGTGCAATTGAAAGATCCAGGATTGCAGTATCGAACGCCTCAACCCCGCGGTGTGATACCGCCAATATCAATGACATTGCGGCCAATGGGAACCGCAAACGCCGTAGTGCAATACAATTTTGAAGCCCGCTGTAGGTGTGCTCCGCTACCATGGGCCTGATCAATGTATACGATTGAAAGATGCAGAATTGCGGTTTCATTGATCGGAGTTAGTGTTCATGATTGGCATTTGATAATGCATATTTGATTGGGTTGGGGTATGGTGTCCGTGCATTTGTCCAGAGTGAAAATGTTGTGTATTCCTGTTCTGTCAAGCCTCACATTGCCTGTTCACTGTTTGCCTGCATATGGCTGAGCTTGTTAGACTTCTTTGGAGTTTGTTTGTGAGATTTGTGTTTGGCTATTGGTTTTTGATCAGCATTTGTTCAGTCATCCCTGATTGGGAATCTGACATTTATAGATACAGACCAGGGTGTGTCATTGGTTGTCAGGAAACTCACAGGACCTTATTTGCACTTTTATGTGTGTTTCTCACAGGTGTTGAATAGTGCAGGTATGAGATGGATAGATGGGGGGTATGAGTGAAGGTCTTACTTGGATTTGCCAGTCAGGGAGTATGACAATGAGCCATATGTGTTGTGTTGGTGGCATACACATGTCAAGGTAGTTGACACAGATATGGGGATGGTGACTGTGTGGCTTCTGACACTTCCTATCATTTATGTGCCAATGCAAAGCTTGCATTGCTGTATCCCAGAGATATTGCACATATGTCACTTAGGTTTAATTTCAATCACTGTGCCACCCATGTGTGATTTGATGGCATATGATTTGATGGCATATGGGTAGTGTGATATGTTCCTCCTCTTGCATGTCATGTACAAATGCTATTTGGCTTGCTCCATGGTTTTCCAGCACTGTGCACTCCACCATGGGTTAGTCCATTTATTGTCACACTTTGCTGCTGACCTATGATATGTGTATGTGGCAGAGTGTCAGTGTGGGATCTGTTTGAGGGACTTGACATGCAGTGTGAACAGTCCAGTGGTTGTTAATATACAGAGTGACTCTTCATTTCTTAATGTACTCAGGTTGATTCACATGAGTGGAAGGCAGTGGTGAGGAGGAGGGTTGTCCAGCCCCTGACCTTCTGTGCAAGGTGTTCATCTTCACCCCCACCTTTGCAGTCAATTTACCTTGCCCTTTGATGTGTGAGGTGCGAGGTCGAGCCACACCTGGCTGCTAAATAGTGCATTGAAGGGGCACACAGGGTGGGCAGAAATGGATGTGGGAAGCATGCTGTGGGCTGTGACCAACTGATGCAGGCCACCATGAGCGATCCCTTTGGGAATGATTCGCTGCGCTATATAAATCTACAAGTAAAGTAAAGTAAAGTATGTGGGTGGCGTGAAGGTGGGGCCCTGGGCAGCTGCCCACACTGCCCATGACTGTCTCTGGCTCTGCCACATTGTGCGCAGATTTTACTCTGTCTTCACCCCTGCGACCGGGACATTGAAGTGATTTTGATGTTGATGTGTGACCCCGATGCGGAGGTGTCGATTTCAAGCAAGCTGGACATGTGTGAGTATAATGGGGGATGTGTTCATGTCTCTACCAGAGTGTCTGATGTGGACAGGAAACGTATTTCAGCGTAAGAGTTGTGTGTTGTGGTTGTATGCAGAGATGTGTTATTTTCTCACTTGCGGTGTTGACCGCAGTGACAACTTATATGCTGGTAGTGGATCAGGTACAGCAGTGGAAGGGGTTGAAGAGCTGGATCCATAGTGGTCTGGAACATGTGGAGATGCCCGGGACTCGAGCTTCGATCTCCTCAGTAGTGCTTCTGCCGTCTCCAAGTGGCTGGTTTCTCCGCTGCGTTCTGATGGGCTGTTTGAGGCATCGTGATTTGTCTGGCGGTCGTAACATCATATCGTAAGACGGTCTTTCTCTATTGGCATCCTTTGCCACCATTGCAGAAGGAAATTTCTGGCAGCTCCTGAAATTCTGCAGCAGATGGGTATTGCGCTATCTTTGCCCATTGTAATATGGTGGACGCGACGACCGCTTTTGGAGTGCGGAAAAGGACATTTTCCGCCACCACCACCGCGGATGTGCCAAACACTGCCATCCTAATGAGCCACTTAGTTGTTTCCAGCACAAACGATAAAACATTGTCAATATGTGGATACCATCAAGCCCCCGTGTGCTGATCAAATATGCAAACAAATTTATGCAACCAAAATAATATTCTGACCAAACACGTCTTACTCCATCATGAGAAATACTGTAACAATAGGAGCAATACATCCCAATATCGAGTAATGTGCCACTGATCAATTGCTAAAAAAATATTCTTAAAGACTCAAAGGGTACTGCTAAAAATTAAGCTGGATTCTAGTAGTTCTTGATTTTTTTCAGTTTGGGATTTTCAAATCCGTTTTTAAAATGCAAGATTAATCATCGCAACTCTTGCCGTTTTCAAACTGTATTCAAATTAGTTGTATCTTAGATATACAGTGGGTGACTGATGGGATACACTGTCATAGACATGAGTAACAGCATATCCACAATGTACAAGAGCCATACGCTATAATCGCTGGTAATTTGGTGGCCTGGACAGCCAACATATTTGCAATGGTGTATCCGTCACAAACATGTTCCTTTCTGCACAAAAACATTCATGCCAACAACATAGACACGGGTGCTTGAGTTGGCACACGGCTGCTAACTGTGTACCAGTGCTGGCTGAAAGGGCCGGAATGCACCATATCTTGAAAATTTTGTGCAGTCCTGCCCTCGTTAATTGCCATAGGACAGTGCAGCAAAATGACTTGTGACACTGCCCTACACCAATTCTTTGTAAATATGCCCCCTTGTTTTTGTGTTATTGGGTGTCAGCCTATGCATTCTTGAACGTTAAAATGTAACGCTTTCACAAATTTTTGAGACGAGATCCATTTAAGGTATGGAATTATGAAAAAAAAGATCTCTTGCAAGTTCTTTCATGTTGATATGCAGATTTGCAGCCCTAGCCATTGAAACCCCATACAGAGATTTAAAAAAAAAGAATACTAGGGTAGCATAAATTAATGATGCATAGAAAGCAAAATGTTTTTTTTTGGAAGGTTAACGATCCTAATAATCCTGTTAAAAGGGAAAAAGTTTCACTACGCTTTGCTAAGAAACATCTATATGTGGCTAAGCTAGTAAAAAAACTACTATTTGTTGCAGCAAAACTCTGATAATATATTTTAGTCCAAGCATAAGTTGGAATAGTATAACTTTTTAAAAATAAAACCTAAATGTCTGACTATTTACAGGAGATGGGGTTCCCTTTGCCCATTCTGAACCTGTTGGCCCGCATGCACGACGGAACGTATGCATGCATCCGGTGGGGCACGCAGGAGCAGAAAACTGCTAAAATCCCGGTAAACAGAGGTGTTCGTCAAGGATGCGTCCTGGCGCCGCCCCTCTTTTCTTTGTTTGTAAATGGGGTTGTCTCCTTTCTATCTGACATCGATGCTGATGCCCCCAGCTTGGCCGGTGTTAAAGTCCCCGCTATGCTTTTTGCTGACGATACGTTATTGGTTTCTAAAACGCCCATGGGGCTCCAAAAGCTTTTGGATCGGTTTTGCGTTTTTTGTTACTTAAGGGGCTTGGTTATTAACACCTCCAAAACAAAGCTCCTTTACTTTAACCCCAGTAGGAAAGCCAATCGTACGCTCACACTTAATGAGGAGCCACTAGAGCGTGTCAAAATGTTTGACTACTTAGGGATTAGGATATCCAATCAACTCAAATGGAACCCACATATTGAAAAAATGGCCCTAAACCATAAACGTGTCGTGGGCGTCATCGGAAGGGAGCACAGATCCTCATTACCCAGACCCATTGCCCCTGCACTGGAGATCTATTCCGCAAAAGCTATAGGCAGCGCACTGTACGGAGCGGAGCTCTGGGGTTTCAATAATGTCGATTCCCTTGTCATGGCTGAAAATAATTTCTTTAGGGAGCTTTTGTCCCTACCCAGGGGTACCCCAACAAACCTCTCCAATACGACCTTGGCCGCAGATCTATTAAAGACCTTATAATCCTGCATCCGCTTCTCTATTGGGCTCGTCTGTGGCGTACACCTGAGCTAGCTAGCTATGCAGATGGCCTTAGGGAAGTTATGAATATGCAGGGGTCTCATAAAATTGTTTGGCTATCAAAGGTTAAGGAGCTGTTAACGGCTATTGGTTTTAGTATTGCATGGGAGACCGGTGCATCGGTTTCTAAACTGGAGGTCAAGCGAGCATATTGGTTGTGGGTCGATGCCCAGGATTCTAGAGCTGAAAATCTGGGTAGACTCACAGACCAGTTTCGTCTGCACAAGACAGTACACTCTCTCGTACCTTATATGGACTTCATCAGAAAACCCAAAGATAGGGCCTTATACATCCAGTTTAGAATGGGAACCCTACCGGTTCGTGAACGAACTTCTAAGTGGAAACCCCCTCACCAAACACTTGCCACTTGTCCGTTCTGTAATGTTGCACGAGAAACTATTCTGCACCTTTTTTTCGTTTGCAGCGCCTATAACAAACCCCGATCGAAGTGGCTAAAACCTGTTTGTCGGCAGCTCGAGACTAGGAGCCATGTCTCTGCTTTAAGAATCTTACAGATAGAGCCCAACACTACATTGGCCTGTGGGGTAGCTAAATTTCTCATCTGGGCATGGGTGATTAGACTTAAAGCCTTATGATAAATTTTATTAGGTGATTCTTTTTTTTAAAATCATGTTCAAAGCTGTAAATGGTTTAAGGTTTTTTTATTCTTGTCTTTTAATATTTATGAAGTGTTTTTTTAATCAAAAACATGTATTGTATTTTAATCGGTATGTGCTTTTAAGATATTTGTTATATCGAAATAAAGCTTTAATAGTAAAAAAGATACTGGGGGTTTATATCCGCTTTTTTGGCTTTAAAAGCCAAGAAAGCGGAGATAAAATTATCTCCCTATTACCTAGCTGTCGCTAACACCAGTTAGCGACAGCTAGTAGGAGATAGCGACCATCTTGGGCCCCACTTTGCATGTCAGTGATATTTATCACTAATGACATGCAAAGTGGGTGTGCCAAGATGTTAGCGACTGGAAATAGTCGCTAACATCGCTATCTCCTATTACCAACTTTTGGAGATATTTGCGCTAAGCGCGAATATCTCCAAAAGCTAACACCTGCCCTGAGCAGTTCTTAGCCATGTTACCCAATGGGAGGTGGATAACATGGCTAAGAGCATTAGCTCGGTAATGCATGAATATCGCTGACTTTTCAGCGATATTCATGCATTGCGGCCGATTTTTATCGCATTTGCAGCTCGGCGGTAAATTTTTGTCTCTAACCAAGCAATAGCGATAATTATCGCTATTGCTTGCTAATATGCCCCACTATTTGTTGCAGCAAAACTCTGATAATATCTTTTAGTCCAAGCATAAATTGGAATAGTATAACTTTTTTAAAATAAAACCTTAATGTCTGACTATTTAGACTGAGATTAAGACTGAAATTGCATTGACATTTGAGCCGGTAACAACCAGCTCAAATTAAGCACAGTCTTAATTGATTGCAACTCCCCTGACCCCGAGCGCACCTATCAGATTTAAAGGTATCTGCACTTGTGCTAGGGCCGGGGAAAAGCTGCACATCTATTTACTGCCATTATAATGAGGTATAGCCTAAGAGCAAAGCATAAGTGTTACCATTTACAAGGAATACTACCCTTCTGCTATATATGACCACACGTTGAAAGTCCAGTACCTCTCACAATAGGTCAACTGTCACAATGCCTATTGAATTTTTCTTCAACTAATAGCTCGTGAGCAACTGGTTGATCTCCAACTACCCTTAAGTAGCTCTCCTGTTTTGTAGCCTTACTGCAACCAATTAGAAGTGTTTGCTTGGCTGCATTGATATACATATGCCAAACATTTCAGAACTCATTAGCTGATGTTTGGAGAAAATTGGTTGAATTTCCAAAATATACTTGAAGATATTAATACAATGATTAATTGCAGCTATATCTGTTATGGATTGCCCACATAACAACATTTCACATTGTTAACAGGTTTTTTAAGTTAACACTGGTAACAGTGCCAGAGGAATGAGTTGATCACTGGTAGAAATCTTGTATATGGCGGCCACTGATGTAATCTTGTTTGCTGTGCACCTTTATTCAGAGATGAGTTACAACTTGATATGGTATTACATAACAACACATGTCCCAAGCATGGAATATTATGTCTTATAAGGGCCTTTTAGCATCATAACAACACATTTTAATGTATTTTATACTACAGTCTTCCAAATCATACCATGATGCATATGAACAAAAGAAGCATATACATCCTGAAGTGGCCACAGAACTTGAGGCTCGAACATCACATTGGTTGAGCATATTATCTTTGAGACCTGATAGCCTTAGGATGGTCTTCCCCAAACTTTTTGCCAGCTTACCTCCACATTTTGCTGTATTCTTGTTGCTGGCCTTAGGACTCTGAGCACTTTACCACTGCCGACCAGTGCTAAAGTGCATGCTCTTCTCCTCTAAACATCATTTCATTGACCTATCCACAAATTATACATTTAAATTATCTGTACGTCCCGGTAGAGTGCACTACCTGTGCTCAAGGCCTGTCCATTAAATGCTACTAATGGGTATGCATCACATTTGTGCCACACACACATGTAGATCTTTAAAACATGGCCAAGGCCTGCAACCGGAGAGCCTATGTGTCCAGTTTACACAACCATGTTGATTTGACATTTAAAACTCATTGCCAATCCTTAAACTCCCCTTTTGTTCAATATGTCACTCCTAAGGTAGGCCTTAGGTAGGCAATAGCCATTATCAAAAATGGGGTGTCCCAGTATATGGTCAAGGACCTGGGTTCTATATGGTATCAAAAACAATGGTCCAAGACTAACGATCGTATATGAAACAAATTGACACTTGCAATCAATATTAACATTTTTTTAAACCTCTAAAAGTAAGTTCATATCGCATGAATCAAGGTACTGGGTTTCGGACATACGCAACAAGTGACCAAAAGTTATCTCTCAGAGATGGAGTTTTATTAAGTCACTCCCTCCTATAGACTCAATTATCCGTTGCTTACACTTTTTCAATTTTCAGCAAATATCGGTACAAAAAGAGCTTAGTGTGTCCAGGAATGTGCAAAGGGGTGCTTGGGTGATAAGAAGAGGTGATGTGAAATCATCAAAAAGGTGATATGAAGAGAATATTTACAATGGTTTTTGTAAAAACTGGTCATACACTCCCAGTTCAGTGGGCACCTGGCCAATGGACTTTGTAATATCAATTCAACATCATTGATTTACAGCATAAATAAATTCTTAATTCATTGGTTTGGAAATTGGGGTATACAGACAGTGGTCGAGGGGCAAGGTAAAATGGGCCTCGACGTTTCGACCCTTTCGGGGCTCAAGGGTGATCGAGGGCCTCGGCCTGCGGGTCTTCTTCAGGACGGAAAGTGGGGTAGCCTGGGGACCGAGAGTGTGGCTTGGTCACATATCCATGTATCTTCGTGAGGGTCAAGGGGATCCCAGGAGCATGGTGGCCATACAGATGATCACTGGAGGGCATAACGCTTCATCCTGATCTGTGATTGAAGGGTAGCGCTCAGTGCGATAATTAGTTTTCCATTCCTCCCTCGGCCACAGTTACACAGCTGTTTGTGTTTGCGGGACCGGCGTCAATAGATTGCATGGGCTGAGAGGTAGCCAATAGGGCATGATGCTGTGTAAGTGTGACTAATCTGTAGGGTACGTAATTGTAAGTTTTGCAGGTCCTGGTAGTGAAAAGCACTTGCATTTGTTTTTTACTACCCTGAGGCCTACCCCTTTAAGACGTTAACACTGGGAATTCCTTATACTTTTAAGCCATAATTCCTGATTAAGAAGGAGTAGCTCTGTCATGTTTTATATCATGGGAATGCTAATCATAAATCTTCCTTGTTGGCAAAGTTAGATTTAACATTAATCTTTTAGAAAAGTCAATTTTAGAAAGATGGCATTTCTTTGCTCTTAAATACACACCTCGGATGGGTGACAGATGGACTTTGTGCATTCCTTCGAGACAGCCACACACAAAGGAAAGTTAGGTGTGACTGAGTGGCCATTGGCTTTCTGATGGCTCATCCTGGGCAGGGTGGGAGGGAGAATCAGACACTTACATCTGATTGGCAGTTTCCTGTCCTCACACAAAGGGTTGATTACCCCCCTCTAGTGAGTCTGGAGCCAGGGCTGGGAAGGGAAGACCTTTTCGCACTTAGGAGCCCCTCTTTGAAGTCACCTCCACTTCAAAGACACACCTGGGTGTAAGTACTGGGTCTCTGACCCCACCAAATCGGACACTTTTGGAACTGTAAAAAAACTTTCCCAGGAAGAAGGACTACTGTGCAGTGACAAAGACTGCCACTCAGCTGGACTGATGCTCTGGAAGAACTACTTTTCTGTTGTGCTGCCCTGCTGCCGGCTACCCTCTGCCCCTGCTGAGGAAGAACTGGGCTCTTGCTTGAACCCAGAGTGATCTTTAAGGGCATGCTGGCTTGCCTCCTGTTTTGAGACTCAGGGATATCAGAGTCTCACCTCCTGCTCCTGGGACTCGTTCATTGGAAGTGGATACAAATGTTTACTCCAGTGGAACCAGTGCATCCTCTGCTGCGTGAAGCACAATTGATGCAATTCTGCTGTTGCAGGAACAAGAAATGGTGTTTTGCACTTGGAACTAATGCATCTCCTCCAGAACCGACGCATCAAAACCGCTGCATCGCAGGCGTTTCAGTGTGTGAAGATCCATGCAGCCCCTTGACTGTGGGAGAAGCATGGCACATCGATTTTGAAACCAACACATCTCGGCTACAAGTCTTTCTCTTTAGAACTGGCGTATCACCGTCATTGCATGGAGAAAATTGGTGCATCACCTCAACTGCAGGGATAGACAATGAGGCATTACTTGGCTGCGCCCTTTTGCGACTAAGATCAAGATACTTTGTTCAGCAGGCCTCATGTGGCTCCTGCACTCAGCCCACACTCCATCGTAGTCAGCCTGAACTCTTGACTTTGCCCTAGTCCAGCAAGACCAGAAAACATTCATTTTGCGCTTATTTGATTTACCCGCTATCTTTATAGTTAAGCTTTAAAAATTCATATCTCGACTTCTAGTCCTTGGATTTTTGTTTTTTGGTGTTTTATTCATAAAATCATAATCTATTTTTTCTAAACTGGTGTGGGGTATTTTTGTAGTGTTTTCAGTGTGTTACTGTTAGACCTGGCTTGTCCAGCAGATTTATTCCCAGACTCTACCTTTGTTGGTTTTATGACTCTGGGCACTTTACCACTGCTGATCAGTGCTAAAGTGTATATTCTCACCCTGTAAATTGTTGTCATGGAATAGTCGTTCCATACTTGGCTTATTTGATTTGATTGAGCCACCCACACGAGCAGCCTCGCCATAGGTTCTCAGATCTGCCAGAGCAGTGTCTGTGTTCAGTTCAGTACTGCCATGTTGACCTGGCAAGTGCACCCACTTGCCAAGTCCTAACCTTCCTTTTTCTTACATGTGAGTCCCCCTTAAGGTAGGCCCAAGGTACCCCTGAGGGCATGGTGCACTCTATGTGAAAGGTGGGACTGATGTGTGTGGCATGTCCTGATAATGAAATCCTGCCAATTTCGTTTTTCACTATTGAAAGGCTATCTGTCCCATAGGACAATGGGAGTTTATTTATAATGTCTTATAAATATAACTTCCCATTTGGACCAGATAGGAAGTTAAAGTTTAGTATGCTTGAATGCAGAACCTAAAGATGCATCTTTTAGAAAGGATGATTTTTACATCCTGTGTTTGAAAATACCACTTTTAGAAAGTAGGTATTTTCTTGATTAGCCATCCTGTGTGCCTTTGCTTGTTTGTGGATTGACTCTCTGGCAGGGGCTAGGGAGGTGCATTCTCTCAGATGGCCACTGGGGGGTTGACGTGTGCCCTGCCTTTCCTGGATAAGTCAGGGCTGGGCTGAATAGACCTGGGCTGCATTCAGAGTAGTGGGAGAATTTTTCACTAGCACTTGAAAAGGACTGGTCTGCATTGAGAGTAGCAAGCAGAGATTTCCCACGCACCTGAATTGGCCATGTCTGCCTTGGACAATGCTGCCCACCTCCTGCCAGGAAGCTAGACCAGAGAGGACAGACCTGGTTTTAACTGAGCACAGAGCCTCTCTGCACCAAGAGAACAAAGGAATTTGCTGTAATAATATTGGGGTCCAGACTCCAGTATTTTAGATTAATTCTGGAATTCAAGAGGAACCTTTGCCAGGGAGAAGAGCTGGAGAAACTGAAGTAGAAGTACTGCCCCTTTGCTGTGTCCTGTCTGGAGTGGGCCTGCAGTGGCTTTTTTTACCAAGGAAAGGACAAAGACTTTGCTGTGTGCTGTGTCTCCTGCTTGAAGAAGATCTCCAAGGGTTTGGAGTAGAGCTTGCCGCCTATTTTGAAGTCTCAAGGATACAAAGACTTCACCACCAGCTCCCCTGAACTTCCTTGTTGGGAGGTCTGACTTGCCAAGAGGTGCCTATGACTGTGTTGGGCCTCTGGAGGTTGTTCCTGTTGTTGGGAGCTGGAAGAGTAGCACAACGATGAGAAGTACGACACATCTGCACCTGTTTTTCATACATAGGGCAGGAGAAAACGCTACATTCAGGGGTGCTCTGTTATAGACCACCGGGTACTGCCCCTTCTACTCTTCCGGATTTTATTGACCTCATTTATGATCTCTCCACTTCTCATAATAGACTGCTAGTCCTGGGAGATTTTAATTTATGGCCAAATGGGCCTCTAGACTCTGCCTATCATGATCTCTGCCAGGCATGTAGCAATATTCAGCTGCAACAGTTGGTTCTCTCTGCGACCCACCAAAAAGGTCATACACTGGTTTTTGCTGACGCCCAGCATGTTGTGGTGAACGACATCAGGTCCCAATGCTGGACGGATCATGCGCTTGTTTCCTTCCATCTTTACCTACCTGCAGTTCCGAGTAACACAGGGCTGAGTAATACCAAAATGGGTAGACCTTGGTCTAGACTCCTAAAATCTCCAGCCCTGCCCACCCTCCTTCCTGAAGGTTTTACACTAGGAAATGGTGTTGATGAAAGCTACGCCAGTCTGTGTCGGCAGATTTCTAACTCCCTGGATAAGGTGGCTCCATTGCACAGATCTAGGAATAGACAGAACCGCGCTATGCCTTGGTACACCCCCGACCTCTTGCAGCTGAAGC